>NC_031768.1:67809897-68056898 GCF_001522545.3 Parus major | reverse complement strand
TTTCCTTTCCTTTCTCTCCCATGCTGTTCTTGTATCAGCACACTCTCCTGGTAAGGTTCTCTTCCACCTTCTTTCTCCCCAGGAAAAGAGGCCATTAACTCCACAAGGTACCACCGCCCTTTCCAGGTGTCTGGACATGGTCAGCATCCTGAAGGGGGGATGTGGTTAGTGAGAAGAGTGCCTGTGAGGAGCTGTGATAACACATCTACACATACTTTTGGGTGTAAATGATGAGGCAGCAGTCGATGTGGCAAATGATTAGGTCTCCCAGGTGAGATGGAGTGAAGGAAACTTGAGCTAAGGCTTGCTGGAAGCTAATCACAGGATCAGCTCATTTGGAAGGGACCCACAAGGATTATGGAGTCCAACTCCTGGCCCTGCAGAACACCATCCCCAAGAGTCACACCATAAAATATTACTTGTCTTTTGAATCTCTTGGATCCCTAATTCCTTCTAGCTGGTTTCAGCCAAGTTGGATATGGCAATAGAAATCTGAAATACCTCAAGTACCCACCTGTGTCATGAAGGCAGTGGCCAAGTACTCCATGTGCCCTCCCTCAGAAGCACGGGTAGGTGAGCTGACTTGCATTATTAGATATCAGAGAAGCCACAGGGTACCTCAGCAGCCTGGCTGATCCCATGGGGACCTTGCTCTTACAGCTGCCCCAATTGCAGCTGCCTCACCCTATCACAGGTAACCCAAGCAGGCGGTGCCAAGCCTGGGGAAAAGAGGCTCCAGCAGCTCCAGAGCCAGAGGCTTGTGCTGGTCAATAAAAGCCTCACCAAGCTTCACCAGAGAGAAAATGAGGAGGGTCTCCCTATGGAGGGTTTGAGGTGTCCAGCTGGATGTCAGTCACACCTTTGTTTCCCTTTGAGGGAGGACACTGCCAGTGTGTGTCCCCAGCTGTGGTGATGATCCCCAGGTGAGGGTGACTGCATAGGCATAGCCTCTCCTGGGACAGGGAGTCAGAGGGTATCAGGACAAACAGGGCAGTGTTTGGACTGAAGCAGAACAGTTTTAATTCCAGTTTTTCCCAGATGTTTGAGAAAGATTTGCATCAGTCTCATTTGCTGGACTAAGGAGCTGGTAATTCACTGTTTGGCACAGTAATCCTTTTTCCTTAAATACAAACCCTGGAAACTGTGAAGCTGACATTTCCTGCAGCATTTTTACAAAATTCATAGAGAGATAGTAATCCATTCATTCTTAGGGGCTTAGAGCTGAGTTTGGTTAAATACAATACCCAAGGACAATAGGTCAAGTGCCTGAAATGAAATCATGTCCATCTCTGAGGTTAGTGCAGGAAAGTGTTGTGAAACAAGTATGAGCTGAGGGGGAAAGAAAGTAAAGAAACAGGAGTAGGAGAAAATCCCATTTCAGTCCTCCAACCCTGTCTGTAGTACTCAACTATAATTGTGTTCTTCACAGAAGAGCAGATACATCATAATTTTATTTTTTTTTCTTTCAATTGCTTCAGAGTCCACATAGTCTCATTATAAAGCAAAGCCAAGCACAAATGGAAATGTCCATGGCGAAGGAGGCTGACAGGTGGCCTGCCTTGGGGGAGCTTGCAGGAAGCCCTGGAGCAGCCTTCTCCCTCTGCTCTTAGGGAAGCCAGAAGAGATTCCTTATTTTTCATCTGTGTCTCTTTTCTGTTGCCTGCAAGTCCTGTGGAGGCTAATGATGTCTGGGGCTGTGATAAACCCTGACAAACCATCAGCCCTGCACAGGCAGATGGCCTCTGGACTCAGCTAGCCTCCTCCTCCTCCACTCACCACTTCTTTAAACTGCAGTCCCCACTGGCAAGGAATTACCTTCAGCAAGAACATCCCAAACTCTGCAGGTGAACTCAGGCTCAGGGAAGTGAAACCTTGTCCCAGTGGAAAGCAAAGTGGGAAAATGCCTCAAAATCTCCCCAAATCCCACAGGGCTGTTGGTCCCAGTTGTTGAACCCTGCATTTTAAAGTGTGAGAGTCAAAAGTTTGACAGTTTAACTGAGGTGTTTCTGGATGGTACCATAAAGCCAGAGAATATTGACAGACACAAAGAGGATGGCACATAAGTGGGCATAGGTTTTAATGTAAGTGCTGTATAAATAATGGTCCTTCTTTGAAGCTTTTCAGTTGTCCACAGTAAGCAGAAATCTGTCAGGGCTGACCTCTGTTCTCACTGCTCCTTCTTTCTGTGGCTGCTGGACTGAGCTGCCCTCAGGAGAGAATCTGCAGCCAGTGTCACTGCTGCTTATAGGCCTGCTAAAGCACTTGCTGAAGAATTCTCTTTCCTTGGAGCTTGTCAGAGTCACTGTCATAATTTTTCATTCTTCCACTTCATTTGCAATATCATTTTCTGGAGGAGCATCCCTTCCATTTCGGGCTGCTGATAAGCCCCACTGTCAGTCATAGCTCCACAAAGCTCATTATTCTGCATCCACATGAGTGTCAGTTCCCTTTGCTTTCCTGGCTGAGGCTGTGTTGCTGTTGTTTTCCTCCTGGTCCTCATTTGTGGTTGTTTTCCTCCCTCACACAGTCATATGCAGTGAGTTTTCCCTGAAAATTACCTGGTGCTGCTTTTCTAGCAGTAGAATGACACAGGTAACAGCAGCTCTACGGTAAACCAGCTTCTATTTTTTTTAGTGCTATTACCTAAACATACTCTGAGGAAAACTAGCTGATACCATGTTGAGCCATTTTCAATTTATTCTTGATTTTCCCAGCTCTCCCAGGATGAGATGCAGAGTAAAAACATGTAGATCTACCATTGCTCCAGCAATGTTGGCTTGGTTCAGCCAGGGCTTGCCCATGTTCTTTGTTCCCTGATCACTGTTTACAGTGCATCCTAAGCTGTGAGTTTTCAAAAGAAGCAATCTGAACGGCAACTAATGTTCTGTTAGAAAACTACTCTGTTCCTCTTCTCTGTCTGGTTTATCACAAGTCCAAACAGTGATAGCTGGTGAGAGCAGGTTGTAGCTTTTTACTGCTGATTTTCAAAGCCATGGTATAAATCAGGCCAGCAGGCAGCTGAGGAGGATATCTTTGGGTATGATTTTACAACAGCTTACTCTGACCACTGCATTGCTAGCATCCTCTAAAATGGGAATGTCTAGTAGGTCTGGCAAGGTCCATAACCCTCTGTAAAAGCACCTGACTGCAATGCTGTCCTGTATCCAACCTGCCTAAGTCCCCTCAACAGGCCTTGCTCCCCCACAGCATAGAAACCTTCAAATATAAAGCTCTAGTCTGGAGTGAGCTCCAGTCTTTGAATTTTCTTGTTCTCCATACAGCAGCATTCAAAGGACTGGAATCATGGGCCTTGAGAGAGCTGTGGAGCACCTTCAGCCCTTACTTTGGCTAGTCAGAAGACATACACAGCCATACTCTACTTCCCACTGAGAATATGTTCCTGAAAAGCATGAGCACTAGCCATGCAATGGATAGGGAAGCAGTTTTTCTTGTCAGAATTAATGAGCAGATAAGTGTTGGAAATGATCTTGGCTGCTTTCTTTAGAGAGAGAGCACTCAAGCATAATCCTCCATTTCTGCCCTTCATGCCGCATTGACTTGACTGATCTTGATTCAGCTGAGGAAGATGATGCTGAATCTGGCTGCTCAGAAAGAGGCATCAAAAACACTCTCAGTAAGAGATGCTGGGTGTTCATTCTCATGGATAAAGGAGAGTGGATTGCTTGTGTCCTCCTCAGGTGATGATCTGGGCAATCCTGCTCCCGTGTCTTCATCCTCCACATTCTATTCTGTTCTTGTGTATGTAACATTTATTTCTTAAGTCCCTGACACATCCTCCTATCTTTCATTTATTCTGAGGGAAAAACTGGTACATTATCCAGTGAATTCAGTCACTTTTCCAGCCAAGATGAACATTTGATGCAATATTTTTGAGAGGATTCCTGCTGCTGCTTTTTAATAGCCACATCTTTCTCCTCTCCCTCCTCCTCAGATGAATAGAGAGCCAGTCAACGTAAAGGATGGAGAACACAATAGTGAGGATGGCTGGTGGAGCAGGGGCTTGAATGATCACTGTGGATCTCTAAAGTGATGGATACAGATGTGATGTAAATTACATGGACAAATGAGTGCTTCTAGGCTGCCAGAGGAGAGCTGGGTGCATCCATATCAGTAACTTAACTTTAATATGCTCCTAAATTTAGGTCCAGGTCCTTCTTCCTACCCATGCTTTCTGGACCAGGTGTATCTCTGCTTCCTGCACAGATAGTTGTTCCCTGTTCCTCTGCTGACCATACAGGATGACTGCATTACATGTCCTTCCTTTCTCCTCTTTGTTTCTGTGTGTTCCTGGGTGGCTGAAGGGGCAGTGTGGCTGGCAGGCAATCTTACCATAAGTTGGGACTATTGCACCTCACAGCCTGCAGCCCATTCTGCTGCCTGTTTGTAGAAGTCCAATTACTTATTGCATCGCACAAGGAATGTTTTCCTAAAACAATTTTCTGGAAATTTTAAAAATTGCACCCCAGCTCCCTAAGCCAGCCTGTAGTGTGAGGGCAGAGTTTTGAGACTCAGGCTGTGGTTTCCCTACAGAGACTTCCACTGGCCACCCTTCCCTCCACCTGCTCTTTCCCATGGCATTCCTTGGGCAGCCCTCCAGTCAGGCACACAGGAAGGAACAGGGGTCTGGCCTCCTTGGCACAGGGAAGGTTTTCTGGGTGACCAGGTGCATCTTAATGAGCAGAGCTGCTTGATACACTGAGTAATATAACCAGCTCTGACAAAAGCTGAAATCCTTCTCTTCCCTCCATGTTCCCCTTTCCTCTTACCCTTTCCTGCTATCCCCACTCTACCTCACATCCCAATGCTGATGCTCACTCTTTTTTGAGGCAGATCAGTTTTCTTAATTTTTTTCTCCATTTTCTGCCAGTCATCCACCTGGCAGAACATGAACCACCTTAAATCAGACAGGCTATGTTGCCAAATCAGCCCTCAGCCCACCCTGCTGCTGGCTCCAAGGGTCTTGCCTCCTCCCCTCCATCCCCAGAGCTGTGCTGCAGCCCTGCTGCTGCAGTTCAGTGTGCAAGCTCAGGAGAAGACCCTTGTTGTCCT
The DNA here is from genome assembly GCF_001522545.3 of Parus major. Classification (NCBI taxonomy): domain Eukaryota; kingdom Metazoa; phylum Chordata; class Aves; order Passeriformes; family Paridae; genus Parus; species Parus major. The sequence goes on along the minus strand of NC_031768.1, from coordinate 68,051,828 downwards.
GTGAGTTTTTTTGCAGTGTTGGGGTGGCTCAGAGCAGCTCCAGCAAGTGCTGGGGCCACTGTGAGGAGAGCAGCGATGCAGCCCTGCTGTGTGATGACAGCTGGAGTGGTTTGAGCAGGGTTAGTGAAATGAATTGCCTCTGGTGTGGGTTCAGCAACCAGCAGGACTGGGAAAATGAGGGAGCAGGCTGGGATTGAGGTGTGAGGAAGGGACTGGACAATCAGACCTCCCCACCCATGGTCAGTAAGGTGCAACTTGGGTGCAGTCTGTCACCTGATGGCAGCGGCCCAACGTGTGTAAGCAGCCACTAAAGCCCACTCCAGGCTTAACATAGGAGCTCCTTGTTTTCCTGTTCTGAACCCTGACACTCTCTAAATCCCATCTCTTGGCAGAGGAATTGGAAGGACGTGGTTTTTCTGTAATGTGGCCAACCTGCTCTCTTGAGGGTTGCTGTTTGAACAGGAGCTGTTTGGATCTAGGGACTCTCAATTTTTGTGGCTCAAAAGGCAGGCAATCTGCAAATAGACTGCTGACTATGTATGTGCAGTTACATACAGGTATATGTACACATATTTATATATGCAACTGCATAAATCCATGGCAATCCATAATCTACAGAGCCCAAGCCCACTGAGTTTTTCTCAACTGTAATGTTTCTTCAGTATAAATAGGGGAAAAAAGACAAAAAAGGACTGTATAAATATTACTTAAATTGTGCAATCTTTTCTCAAGATGATTTGAAATTATGCATATGAAAAGTCCCCTTGGTCCCAGTAAATGTGCTCAATTATATTTATTCAGATAGCAAGTTGATGTGCTATGCAAGCTGCCATTTTTATCTGACTGCAATTACTCTTCTTCATGGTTGGGATTCCTCAGGTCTCATGGGACAGATTTCTTCCACAGTGTCATTCACAAGAGCTCACATCAAACTGCTTTATCGTCCGTCTGCAGTGTTTCACTGCTGTTATCAAGCAGTAACACAGCTCAGAGAAGCAACTATTGTCATCCCAGAAGATTTTGAATTTATGGCTTAAAATAATCCAGCCATTTGAAGAGTATTTGAAGTCATCCTAACCAATTGGTTGTACTCTACTCAAAAATGAGCAGGTTATTGCTGTTAGCATGCCTAATGCAATGGTTTTGCAGGATTTTCAGTCACTAGTGACTCGAGTGCAGAAGATAGTCCTCATAATTTAAATGAAGGAGAAATCAACTTCATAGATTAACTTGATATTTTCCTGGGCAAGACTGTTTGCTTTATATGATAGATTTGCCCTGACTGCAGCCATTTATTTCTTATTAAATTAGCCAGCCGGCATTCACAGATGAGAGAATAAGTTGGTTTAGCTGTAATTTACATAAAGCTCCCCTACATCTCTGCAGTACAGGTTTCTTTGGGAGGCTGTGCCAAGCCAGTCTCTCCCCTGGTGAGAAGAGCAGCAGTCATAGACAGAGCCAGCTTCTCAGTGTTTATTGAGACACAAGAGTTGTCCCACTTTAACTACACTGATAACAGTTTAAGTGACCCAGTCACTGCTTGTGTTAGTGGAAAAGTGGCTGTGTTGTTACAGCTATTCGAGACAAGAAGATACCTAAGTTAGTATCAGATAGCCTCATACTGGGACAAGTATGTCAGCACTTGAGTTTTACCGGGTGTAACTGAAGTTTAAGAAGGAATTTAAATAAAAATAGCTGCTAAGACTATGGAAGTTACCTAAAATCAAATAAACCCAAAACAACAAAACACTACAATAAACCAAAACAACATCAAAAGCACAACACAAAAGAATATATAAAAAATTGTATTTTCAACTGCAATAATTTTGCTCATAAAGTGTGTGCAGGCCAGACCTGGAAGGCTAAGGAAAAGTTCCTTTAGAAGACAGCAGCTTATGTATCTTACCCAGTCAGAGCTGGGCACCAGGCAACTGCGTATCTGTGCCCCCAGGTAGCAGCTCCAGCCCCTTCTCCTGTGCCCTCAGCAGTGCTTGCAGCCCAGGAGCTCCTCTGTGGACCCTTCCTCATGCAGACTCAAGCTGCATCCTCCCTGGAATGAAATCCTTTTAAAAATCCTCTGGAGCTAATAGCCTTAATATGATGTTGAAGCTTTTGCAGCTTATCTAAGCATAGGAGGGGAGGCTGTTTTTTCCCCTGACTTTCATCATTCCCAGATAATCTGCAAAGCTGAACACCGATTGTGTCTCTTGCTTATTTCTGCAGAGAAATGAGCCTTATGCAGCTTTCTGGCATCCCTGGCTTTGTATTTATCACTAAGTAAACAGAGCCAGGAGCTGCCACAGGCACAGACTGGCTATATCCATGCTGCACAGTGCTTGATCCTAGTGCCCCTGTGGCCCTAAGACATTGGTATTAATGCAGAGATGTTTCCTTTCTTTTTTTTTTTTTTATTTCCTTTTTTTTTTCCTTCCCAACCTATGCCGCTTGAGCAAATGTAAAGCTGTGCAGCAGCCCACAGGAATGGTGTTTTATTGCATGAAACAGGGTGTGGACTTGGAGTGAAGTTTGTGGCTGAAAAGCCTCCTGTGTCAGAGCTGGCAGAGTGTGTAGGGTGGAGGAAATGGGAAGAACTGCAGTCCCACCTCTGCTGCTTGCTGGATCCCTCCTGTACCCCACCCCACAGGCTGTGCCCAGGCACTGTCTTGCCATACCAGGCTACACGGCATTGGCCTTGCAGCACACTTAATCAGCATGGATGATCACCAATCCAGCTGGTTCCGTGGTCCCACCGTGTCCATCAGTACAATCAGAGCCACTGAGGTGTCCTGGTGATTGTTTTAACACCGGGGATGAAGCCTGGATGTGCAGCAAAAGGTGCCTCCAGTGTGCCGACCATCCATGCTCTTAATGGCAGGGAGGGGAGACCTGGGGGGACTGGACAGGTCAGCCATGGATGGCCAAGGTGTGCAGTTATGCCATTCCCCAGTTCCACCAGGGCCCTGTCCAGCCCAGTGTGCTCCAAGGCAGCCTGTCCCTGCCTGGGCCAGGGTGTCTCACTGCCTTCTGTTCCCAGGTCTATGTGTGAGGCTATTGTGCCACCTCTCTGTAGCTGCAGCAGCTTGTTCCTAAACACATCAACTAAGTGGGTTCGGCTTGAAACTGCTCTGCCTACATTTATAAAAGACATCCAGTCTTCAGTTTCTCATCATTTTCTTTTACTCTTTACAGCATAAACAACTATTCTTTCATTATGCCTTCTGCTTGTTGGAGTTGCATAAAAAATCTTTCACTGAACATTTGTATAGGCTAGAGATCTCTCTTCCAAATGTTGAAGAAAAACAAGTTTATGCGAATTATCTGCAGCAGATAATTTCAGTTCTGCACAGAATCTAAAAATAAAGTGAGGCACACATTCTACATTATACAGCTAAGTAGCTTTTAATTACATGTGATAACAGCATGAATTATCTTTTAGAGTGCAATAGTTCCATGATCAGAAGTCAAAGGAAGAGAGAAACGATTGTTTGCAAAATTGATTGAGGGAAGAAACTTGATGCTGGCATATATCTGGGGCTTTTCTCCATATATTAGGTCTTTTCAGGCTGATTAATATTTTGGGTAAATTTGGACTTTCTCTGTTATTGTCCCTGTTTTAATAGAGCCAGTGGGCCCTTTCAAATACAGATGTAAAAGAGGGCACTGAAAGCCTGCTAAGTCCCTGTCATCAGCAGCTTCATGGTAATGCCTTTGGACAAGACAAATGGCACTGCTGCTTTCTGAAAATCAATGGCTGAGGTGCAGGATGGTTTCATTCACTTCTTCAGAATCCCCTCTCTTTATTTTAGCCATAGATAAGCTCAGGGCTTGAATATAAATAATATTCTGAATTGTGAGCTGAGGTGCAGCCATGTCTCCTGTCCTGCCTGCTTTGCTGGAAGGCAGGAGGGTTCATGTCCTAAACCACCACAGATAAACCAGTCAGTGCCTGGTTTGTCAGGGTCCTCCTTTGTGCTGGCCACAGAGATGCTCTCAGTGACTTTACCAGCTAAGATTCTTTATCTTCATTGTCTTTGTAACTGAGCCGTAGCATTTAGTCCAGCGTGGTGTGGCTGGTAGGGGGGGAGCAGGAGAGAGGAACACAGCTTTATTCAGTGGGAAGACAAACCTTAAAGGAAGGTCCTTTAAGGATAAGAGACACCCTTATGGTGCCACAGGGATGGTACTTGGCACTTCAGATTGCAGACAGATGCAAACACAGTGTGTTTGAGCACAGGCAGAAATAGGGAAGTTATTGTGTGCCTGGGAAATAAGGATGTATCCTGTAACAGTGACTGTCCTGCCATATGAGGCTGTAACACCAGCCTGACCAAACAGGCACTGGGAAAGAGAAGCCTTTCCTCAATACTGTACTAAATCCCAGCTGCCAAAGGGCCAGGCTGGCACTGGGATGCAGATAATGGGCATTTCTTCCCATGTCTCCCTAGAGTGCTAGGCACTCTCTGTCTCATGCCTGTGTAGGCTCCTGGCCGTTCCCCGGTGTCTCTAGGCATCACTGCGGGGGCTCCCAGACAGGAGGATTCTGCGTATCATCTGGCTGGCCTCGCAAACTAGGAATTCCCTCATCACCCCCTCCCGAACAGACCTTCATGCATTTGCCCAGAGGACTTAATAAAAATTAAATGAGTTGCCCAGCATTAGACACAGATCATAAAACTCCCATCTGATCTCGTGCCTGCTGCCGATTTTAACAGCTGATTGAAACAATGAGCGCTAGCTCACCGGGAATGTAACAATGCCCACAGAGAGAGCTGTAGCACGGGCTGGAGGTGGAGATAAGGCTGTAAACGCACAATAAAGATCCTCTGCCGGTACCACAGAGCTCTCTCTTTGCTACGGGAGAAAACCCTAGGGCTTCAGTATAAGCATAGCAGAAGTGACGGAGCTTACCCTTCGAGTTACAAGTTTTGCTGAAACGCAAATTTGTGTCTCGGCTCGCCTATTTATTTATTTATTTATTTATTTATTTATTTATTTATTTATTTATTTATTTATTTATTTTCCCATCATCTCGCTCGTTTCAAAGGGAAAGAGAAATGAACTCGGAGCGTGGGAAAACTGGAGGGCAGCCCAGGCAGGGAGCAGAAAATCCATGCCACTAGCTAGTTCCGTTTCTGCCTGATGCCATCTGAGGCACTATTACGCAGACGCTGACCCTAAACATTTCCCACCTCCACCCCACTCCCAATGAAAAAAGCCGCATTCGGTAACCTGCTAACAACCACCTAGGCGACTCCAGGGCGCTAACTTGGGGAAAAAACCCCACCCGCCGGGGAGCGACAGGAGCCCGTGTCGGCGGGCGCTGGCCGTGTCGCTCCGTCCGTGTCGCTCAGTCCGTGCCTCAATGTCCGTGTCGCTCTGTCCGTGTCGCTCTGTCCGTGCCGCTCAGTCCGTGTCTCTCTGTTCGTGCCTCTCTGTCCGTGTCTCCCTGTCCGTGTCTCCCTGTCGTGTCGCTCTGTCCGTGCCGCTCAGTCCGTGTCACTCAGTCCGTGTCGCTCTGTCGGTGTCGCGCTGTCCCCGCGGGTGCGGGCGCAGAGCGGGGCTCGGGCGGGCCCGCAGGGGGCGCTGCTGGGCGGCCGCGCCCGCTATAAAAGCGCTGCCCGAGCCCGACCCGCGCCGTGCGCCCGGCCCGGCAGCGGCGGCGGCGGCGGCATCGGGAGGCGGCACCACCGGGAGGCGGCGGCACCAGCGGCACCAGCGGCACCAGCAGAGAGGCAAGTGAGCGCCGCGCATCCCCCGGGCAGAGCTGGCTCCGCTTCCCCCTCGTGGGTGTCCCCCCGGCATCGCCCACGGGGGCTGGCGTTGCTCCGTGCTCACCGGGAACGGGACATGGGCAAAAGCTCCAGGAGCTGGGGATGGCTCCTGCTCGGAGGGGCTGGCGGCTGTTCCTGTACCCCTGGTGCGAGCAGGAGATCGGGGAGCAAGCGCTGCTTATCAGGGCGGATAACACTTGCGGTGAAATCTGTTCCCACAAAAGTTCTGGGGGTGCCACTAACCGGACGGGCTCCAGCGAGCTTCGCTGTCCGGGCAGCGCCTGTGCGCGGATCGGAATTGCTGCACACCGGCAGCGTGTCAGTGGGGCGGCAGTGCCTGGCGAAACAGGGTCCCGGGAGAGCTGGGGACCCCGGGACACGCCGAGCCTTCGGCATGGGAGGGCTCAGGGCAAGAGCCGAGCTTGCCGGCAAGCCACGGGAGCGCGGGGCTGGAGTGCTGCTATTACTCTCAGCCCATGGCATGTTACAGCATCCCATTACTTCTCCGGAAAATGATGGGAGGTAAAGCAGCTATTATGAATAAAAAGCAGCGTTTTTCTAGTAAGGGAAAGCTAAACATGTGGAAGATAGGGCAGTGAATCCAGGTCTTCCTACTCAAGTAAAATGCCTCTGCTTGAAGAGCTGTTCATCTAGGTCGGTGGTTTCCAACTCTGTTTTAAATGAGTTCGGGTACCTATTTCCTCTGCTTTATCTCCCTCTCTGTCTTCGCCCCTGCTTCTTTCTCCCCGGTCCCCATCACTGCCTCCCGAAGATAGCAGTGCACAGGGGGCTTGTGTGCCTTCGCACCAGCCTGTACCGGCCCCCTACAGGTACCTCTGCTAGGGAGCCAATGATTCCTGATTGCGCTAAATAATGAAAAGAGTAAGCCAGCAGGAGCCTTGGCATTTATCAGTGAGTTAAAAACTGCAAAGGTAAAAAAAAAAAAAATACAACAAAAACGTCTCTTTGCGGGTCAAGCATTAGAAATATTTGCTTATACTAAGGCATCGGTAGCAAAATCATTTGCATGTCAAGTGTTTGCATGCAGGTTAACTTTGCGATGGATGACTGGATTAAGGAGGCACTTGGCAGCCGATGAGCTGGGTGTAATGTGACGCATCAATGCTTTGTTTTGGTTTGTGTGTAATTTCATACAGGGATTGTTTTATGCTCTCTACATCCAGTGCAGTGTTGGTGTGTTTTATCGTTTCTCACCCCCAGTTTCAAGCAGGGCTGTGGGCTTTTCTGTATCCCGTGCTACATAAACCCTTTACCAGTCTGCCTGTTTCCAATGCAATTAAATATACCCAGCTACTTGTCTGCTATTTATGCAATCTGTTGTGGAGAGCCGTGCAGCCTGTGCTGCCGGAGAGCAGTAGGAGTGAGCTGTGTGTGTGCCAATGAGGGTTAACTTCTCATTCTATGGTGTTTAACCTTAATTTCTGGAGAATCAGCTCTATTTTAAGGTACAGAAGGGGGATTCTGTAAGTAATTCTTTCACTGTGAGTTTGGAAATTGCTGCCTGAGAATGGGTGGGGTGGGGATATGGTAGGGATGATGGGATGGGACACAGACACAGAGGAAAATCTTTCGAAGGCTGTGTCCTTGTGGTTTATTTGCAGCAGCTTTTGCTGTGGTACCACCTTCCTCTTATATTTGTCTGTTTAAGGACAGAGGTGGATATTTGGTGACTGATCTAACAAATGGCAAGTGTAGGGTTGGGTCAGATAAGTAGTTTTTAATTTCATCACAGCAAAGCTTTTTCTACAGTAAAATTTTCTAGGGTGTTATATTTCATTTTAGTGATAGCAAGTGTAACAAGCAGGAAAGCAGCTTTAAACTCCTGGGTTTAATTTCTGGAGTGTGTATTTTTATGCAAAATACATTTCTGTTATAGTAAACAATGTATAGCAATATAGTAGCTATTTAGGAAGATGGGAGAGGAGACCTAACAGCAGAAGTGCAGCTTCCACAGCTGTAAAGCATATCAGAGCCTGTGCAGGGAACTGGGTAACCAGAAAGAATTAGTTCTCTCTCTTAAGATAGGAAAACCAAGATTTTCAGCTTTCAGTGTGTGTGTTCTAGTTCTTAAGTTCATTCAAGATGCACCAGAAATCAGCATAGGACAGAGAGTTACAGCCAACTCCAGTGAAACGTGTCCTCTCTGGAAAGTCAGACAATAGTAGATAAAGTGAAGCACAGTACAGTGAAGACTCATACACGAACACAGTTGGTTTAATATTTGATTGAAACCCCTGTAGGAGAAAATATCTAGGCATAATGATGGACATCTGGGTGAAGATATTTGCTGAAATGCCAGCAGCAAGCAGTACAAGAGGATCTCTTTGCCTCCTCCCCTGTCTGGATGCTGAGGTTTGCTAAAAAGACTATTGAGACACAGCTGATTTAGCAAATCCTTTTCCTAGACAAGTATTGCATTTTATCATAAGTTATTTATAATTATACTGACATTGTTTAATTGCAACTATTACCAAACCTGCTGTGGTCAGTTTTGTTAAAGAAGTCATAGGCAGCTGAAATTGGAAAGAAAGTAGCAAAGGACAGCAAAACTCAAGCGTATGGTGGTTTGTTCTGTACCTGAACTTTTACTGCAAACTCAAACCTGTTGAAACAGTTTTTCTTTAGGAAAATAATTCAGATGGATTTTTGTACAACTTACTCTGGCACTATCCTAATATATATAGCATCCTTGTGAGCCTGGGAATGCTGTCACTTTCTGTTGCTGGGTATACCTTTGATGCTGTACACCTGAATTTGGTGGTTGTTCTGCCCATCGCTATTATTTGGTATCATCTTGCTATTCTGGGCTTTCCAGTGGGGAGCTGGAAAGAAGATAAGATCCAACGCTTCAACTAAGGTGACCAGAAAGATCTCCAGAGTACAACAAAATGCTGAAGCTGCCTGACTGGCCTGTGTCAATGATTTAATGAGAAATACCTTCTTAGTAAGGTTTTGTAGGGTGCAAAGCAAGTGGAGAAGTTGTTTGCCACTGTAAATTTCTGTAACTTGCCAGCTAAGTGATTTATACCAATTAAAGCTCTGTCCCATGTTACTTTATTATGACAGAGAACCAGGTCAGTATTTTGCAACAAAAAGACTTATATGTAAAATACTCAAAGCATTTGAAATATAGTCCAGCTGTTAACCCAGCACTGCCAAGTCTACCCTGTCTCAAAGTGCCACAACTACGTATCTTTTAAATACCTCCATGTATGGTGACTCCACTTTCCTGGGCAGCTTGTTCCAGTGCTTGACAACTCTTTCAGTGAAGAAATTTTTTCTGATACCCAACCTGAACCACCCTTGGCACGAACTGAGTCTCTTGTTCTGTTGCTTATTACCTGTGAGAAGAGGCCCACCCTCACCTCATTACAACCTTTTTTCAGACAGTTGTAGAAAGCAATAAGGTCTCCCAACACTTTTTTTCCCCAGGATAAACAACCCCAGCTTCCTCAGCTGCTCCTCATAAAATTTGTCTGCTAGACTTTGCTTTTCAAAAGACGTTGTTTAAGTAGTTACCTTAGTAATTTCCTCAAGGATTTGTGTTTTCTTTTTGAATTAAGAGGCTAAAAAGTCAGGCAAACAACTTCTAAGCTCCTGGGATAGTGAATCCTCACATTTTAGGGCAGGAACCGTTTTCTGCTCCAGGAAACGTTTTTGTCACTTTTGTGATGTAGTGTGGCATAGCATATAGTGCACCAGTGGTGCTTTGTCTGGAAAGTGAGGGAATTCAAGTTTTGTTCCTGTATAAATGGTAACTTTGGTTTAAGACCATACCTTAGCTTCTTCTCCAAAAACTAGGAGGAGTGTGCTGGCTCACTCTTGCAGAGCATTTGGGGACTGTGGATGGTGAAGTCTGTTTTGTTCCAGCAGAGGTCTCAGCATCAAATGTCTCTGAAACAGCTTAATCCTCAGAAGCATCTGGTGTAGCAGCAGTTACCAGGCTTTTGCTGTTAGTGACATAAAATCAGAGATTTTATGCAATCCACAAAACTAGTAAAAGCATCAAAATTTTCTTGGGTTCACCTCCCAGCCTGTAGCTGTGACTCTCAATTCAGATGTTGGTATAATACAGGTTGCTGCTGCTTATATGAGCCTGAGGGCTATAAACTGCTTTGAAACAGCTGCTGCATGGGATGCAAAGCTGAAAGAAAGGTATAACTTGTTCTTCTTTGCAAAGCTGTGAGTCTCACTTCATGGGCATAATCACCAAGCACTTCCAGGGGAGTGACTTCCCTTTGAAATCATAGCTAAAAAGAAACAAACCTCTAAAACAGATACTGGCCAAATTAGTTTCTCTATTAAATTTTACTTCTTGAATTTTAACTATTTGATAGATTATCCTAAATGAGTTGGCTTCCATGTTTATTATCCCCACGGGGTTCTCTGTTATGGCAAAATACTGGGGCTCTCAAAGAGCCCGTCTGGCAGGCAAGGGTAGCTCAAATAGAGATGCTCTGATAGTGCTTTTGCCCTCTGGCCTGTGTTCTCTGCCAAGTTTTGCCTGTGGCACATGGAACAACAACCTTTTAAGCCACCTGTGATTTCAATCTGAGGCAGGCTTCACAATAATTCTCGAATTTATCCTTGCAGAAAAATTCAGAGAGACCATTACCCAGGTAATGCGTTTCTGTGCTCCGGAGTATGTTAGTGTTACTAGACAGGAATTAGGCTGTGATGGGAGAAAAGTATAAAGCTTTGTATTAAGTATTTCTGAGCTTGATGCAGTTTGCTCATGCCAGAATGCCGGGAGGAATCATGATGTGCTATGCACAGGGAAAACGGGCAGGATGCTGGGCACAGATAAGAAATTTAAAAGTAAATTACACATGACTGTGCTCAGCAGGCTCATGCTCTAAGGATGGATTTGTTCCTTCTGGTCTATCAGACCATGGGGATTTTAGGTCCTTCCCTGGCTGCTGCTGAAAGTTGATTTGCTCTTGGTATGATAAAGTAGTGAGGCTTTAAAAAGGAAAGAACAGTAACACAACCTCTGGAAACAATTCACATGCGCTCTGGTGGAATCAAACAGCTGCATGATCCAGACCAGAAATCTTAGAGAGACTGGGTGCAAGTGCTTAGGACAGGTTTGCAATATCACCATCACAATCTGGATAGGTCTCTTGGGGTTTAATGCTGAAAGGATCACAACAAATATTTAGCATGAGCACTGAAACTGGGCTGATCTACATCAAAAGAGTGTTTTCCTCCTTTTCAGATCTCAAACTAAGAAAACATTGAAAAAAACCAAAAAATGAAACCATCTTTGGGCATGGTTTGTAAGCTGGAAATTAGTAAATTTCTAAAACAAAACCAGACTGGCTGAAGTGCTAATCTTGATAAGACAGCAGCTTGATCAAATCATTAACTGGGACTCCCTGAAACATCTGCATCTCTCCATCCTTGATATTGTTGGAGCATGCCCCAGGTATGAGTGAAGTGGCTTACAGGAACAATGGAATTTGTTGCATTGATATGCATATTTTTTTAAGTAATGTGTATGCATAGATATATCATGCAAACTTGTGTGCATTACCATCAGAATTTGTTACAGTAATAATCTAAGAAGACAAGCTCTTGAGACTTTGCCAAATGAGTTTGCATTTTTCATTGATGAAAACCCAAGCGTGAGAGTGGCTCACAGCCACTAACCAATCCAAGCAGCAAAGTTCAGAGCCAGGTCCACAGCCTTTATTCATATGAGTAATCCTTAAATGTCAGTAGAACCAGCAAGATACTGATGCTGAAACAATGAAAGTCCTCATGTTTGGTTCAGAAGATAAAAGCTGTGCTCTTCACCTGGTGGGGAGGTGGATGAAGTTTGCTTTATTTTACTTTTCTGTATCTTGAGTGAACTGAGAGCTGAGTCATTGCCCCTATAAGCTGCAGTGTCTTTAAGGTTAAACTTTGATTTAGAGTGGAAAACATAACACTGAGTCTGACTGAATCCCACTGTTCATTTTTAGCTGTTCAACACTTTAAAAAAATCAAATCACAGAAAAGCTGCCCTGTTTGATTGTACCTATTACATAATAGCAACATCTTTGGGATTTGAGAGAAGCCATGAGCAACATGTCCCTTACATAACAAGTCTAAGTTGCTTTAATCCCGGCTGTGCCACTGCTGACCCTGGGCAGCCAGGAATAGCCTGGGAGTGGTGCTGAGCTTCCCAGGCTCTCCTCTGGGGCTGCAGATAGCCATGGAGCAGAGGTCCTTTGCTCTGAGGGGTGCCAACCATGCTTGCTGGATTTAGTCTTTCTTCTAATAGATTGCAAATAGTCGTTGAAGCAGGAGCCCTGCCCTTAAAAAGTCCTGGCTTGCTCCTTGTGAGTATACCTGATCCTTTGCCATTTCCATTTTGTTTTTTCCCCTGAAACATCAGCATTTACCTCCATTTCCAGTTCAAAACTGGTCATATGGTTTTGGTACCTTTTGTTCCTGTGCTAGTTTTTTTTTTTAAAAAAAAAAGGAAAGAGCAAAGGCTAGGTCAGACCTTTGGAGCAGGTCCTTGTGAGACTTCTGTCTGTGGGATGGTGCCATGTCTTGAGGGATGTGCTGGGCTTGGCAGGGTGAGTGCTGTTGAGGAAAAGCTGCACCCAGGTATTCTGAATTCAGGGAGCACCTGTGATCCCCGACTTTGGTGGGGCGTATGGGTCTTGTTCCTGTTCTGTGATTTGATGGGCTGGGTGTGGAGGTGATGGGTGGGTGGCTCATGGAGCAGGAAGGAGGCTGCTGGGAAAAATCTGGGGCTTGGTGTCTAGGCAGAGGGTCTGACCCTTCATTTGAGTCTGCCCATAAACTGCCATTAATCAAATTTTCTTATTTAACATGGGTGAAACAGTGTGGAAGGGCAACCCAGCCCTGTCCAAGGAGTGTGTGTGTGTATTCCTAGGTGCAGATCCTGCCTCACCATCTCCATGGGAGAGCTCTGCACTGCCCTGATCACCTGGGCTGCCTCTGGTGTAATTGGGAGCATTTGAAGAATGATGACATAAAAGAACCAACACTGTGGGATTGTTTGGGGGGAAGGATTGAGGTAGCTGTGCACAAAGAGACCTATCTAATTAAAACCGCAGGGGAATGGAGATGGTGGCTAATGAGGCTGAACACACAGCTTAATTTAACTGAGTTATTTGATAAGAAGCAACCTGCATTGCTGGGGAATGGAAGATGGGGGGAGAAGTAGTAAAATGTAACTGAGATTTCATATTAAAATACAGATTTCATAGCCATTAGTCCATGCTTTGCTGAGAGTTACTTAGGATTTGTTATTTTACCACATTTATGTGAAATGTATCATAAGTGGTTACCATCAGTTGTTCGAGAACAAAACATCTTGAAAGACTGACTAAATCACTTTCCTAAAATGTCATTTATATCTTCCATCTTCTAATATTTCCCAAGATTTTAATCTAACTTTTCTCTTTGGGCTTTACCAGAAGGAAAAATGACTCTCATGATCTCCCTTTCTTCCCTCACCTGTCCTTCTCCATTCTTTCTCTATTCCCTTTTCTCTATTATGCTCGCAAGTCTCACCTAAACCATCTGATCTGAGTCAGATCCCTCATCTTGGTCTTCCATGCACTCATGTGTCTTAATTCTTCACTCTTATATCTCCTGTCTGTTTCCCATCTTAATACAAATAAATGCACACCATTGACATAACAAAAAAAAAATCCCCCCCCCCCTTTTTTTTTCCTCTAAAAATCCCAACCCCCAAACCTTTTTCATCTCTTTTTGTTGTCTTTTTAATCTGGTCAGTGCTACTTGAGAGAGCCTGTTCCTGTTTCATCTCTGAATCTCAGCTGTTCGACTTTGGCCATTTTCTACCATTGGTAAAAACACATCTCATGACTTCTTATCAAATCTGAGCACTGGCTTTCTTTCCTTCTCTGCCTTGACCTGTTGTCTTTTGACATAACTCCCATTCTCTGATTCACAATGTTTAGTTTTTGTGATTGCAATCTTTTCCTGACTTCTGTGAGAAGTTCCTTCTGTATGCTTTCTGGATGATCTTCCTCACCCTTTCTTGTTTTTCTGGATGCTCTCATCAGAAGCAAATGCAGCTAAATCTCCCTGAGCAGCACACATCACCCTTATCACATCAAAATGTGGCAAGGGGACAAGGTGTCAAGTAGCACAGAGTGTCTTTAAAACAATGATCTCTGTAAATATATTAAAACCTGACTGGGTGTATTCTGTGTTTCAGTTTCTCTGGCTAAATTTGACTTGAGTGTTGACTTACTCAAAAGATATTCCAGAGGAAGAGGAACAGAAAATGTGGAGTTTGTTTCACAAAGGTTTTGTATCCTCTTCCCCTTTTGAGAGTAGGTGCATTGCTTCACTTCACTAAGTGCTAAGGCAGATCAGCTTATCTGTGAGTTAATGCCAGGAAACTTGGACAGGATCCTAATCAGAAGAGCAGGATGTTTAATCTTGAGCACTGTGTTTACAGAGATTTGATGGTGCAGCCCCTTGTTACCTACTCTAGTTCTAATGAGTCTTTTGTTTTGGTTTTGTTTTTTCTTTTCTTTTTTTTTTTTTTTTTAAAGGTTTTCACTTTATGACTGTCTTCTAAGGCAAACGATCACCAATGGAAGAAAAACTTCTTTTTCCAGCATTTTGGGTAAGCTTGTCTTGTGTATAATTAATGTCTGATTTCATCTTTTTAAATGTATTTGCCACCAAAGAACTCTTTCAAGAAGTCTTTGATTCTTTTGAGTAGTGCTATTTTATCCAATGAAAATTCCATTCAGTGATTGTGTGAGCAGTAGAGATAAAGGTGACTTCAAAGCAGGCCATGAGGCTTTTTTACTGTGGGAAATTATTGAACAAAAACAGACCTTTGCTTTGCTCATGTTTTTGCTTTGTTTGTTAGGCATAGTATACCCTGAAGATATGACTATCTACACCAATGTACTATATATATATATGTATAGATATTAACTAAATCCCGTTACTTTTTGAGGCATTATAACAATATTTGAAGATAGTCTTTCATGCTTGGGAAAGCATAACTTTGTCAGTGGGGAGATGAAAGTGACATAGATCCTGGTAAATCTGTGCTGTAGGGGCACCAGGCTGTGCTCACGGTGAGCAATAACAATGCCTGCTGAAGCCTCTGTGCATGCATCTCTGTGGCCAGGCACAATCCTGTCCCCCAAGTGATAAAAAACAACTTGGCTGGACAAGTTCAGACATCAACATGGCATAAGCATTGCTCTTTCCACTGGGGAGACCCAAAGTGAAAAGCTGTTTCTCTGGTGACAGTCACAGTCACAAATACTGTGATTATGGCTGTGAAACAAGTGGTCAAACTGGAGTGTCACTGTCTTCTGGGTGGCACATACACCCTGATCATAATCCTGCAGCAGTCAGGTGGCTAAAAACCAAAGAAGAGAAATCTTGTGTTTATGGGCTCATGGGTGGCTGGTGATGTTCCAGCCCTGCATGTTGTCCCACATGAGAGAAGAGAATGCACCATGCAATGCATATCTCCTCTTTGAGGACAACATTGCAGGACACTGAGGGATGCAAAGAAATTGTACAGAAATATTATTTTATCCATTTCCATTGTTACAAATGACTCTGGTTTAAGAGCAGTTGTAACTGTGCCTTCTCATCATTGGAGTTGTAAGTCCTGTAGCAATTTCAGCACCTGCCGCAAAACTAGAAGTATAAAGTCTGCCATTCCAGAATTGTTTCCGGGAATGGCATTTTAAAAACCTTGTGTTTTTGTTTCAAACAGACAGAATCAAGTAATTATCAGATGGATTAAGCATGATTCACTTATTGCATTAAACTCCTGAGGGATTAATAATGTTTGGGCCATTGTTTCTTAGACTTATGAATTTAAAGACCAAAGAGGACCACATGAGTATCTATTCTTCTTGCCTGCTCTGTGGAGGTCAGAGGAATTCATAGTATTTCAGTAGTAGTCCTTTAGTTTTTCTTTATTTAGCACATTGTTCTGAAAGAGACCAGGTCTTGATATAAAGAGTGCAATCAGTCTACCATGTCACCATTAAATTGTTTCAGTAAATAATGAGCCTTGCCTCTCAAAGACAGTCTGTATCTCTTCTGGGCTCCCAAGTGTTATACTTCATTTTTTTTTCTGTGCTGGACTGACAAGGATTCTGTTATCAGGATGTTGATTCTCCATTTAGTTATCCATTTAGCTAGTCACTGTTGAAATTCACTTGCTATGAGCAGTGTATGATTTATGAGCATACTATGTTTTAGTGTGGTGAATCTTTTAATTCAGGATTTTATGTATAGCATGACTTTAAATCACTGCATAGTGTGAATTTACAGCTAGAAATATGTCCTGTCAGCACATACCATTATCAAATGATGATGTCACTGCATACAAATGATGGGATTTACATGACCAGGCCTGTTTTCCATACAGCTGTGTTGATTGGTGTTAATTATGTGACTGTCTTTCAATGCCTTATTGCTTGTGTCCCATGCTAATCTTTCCCTGCTGTTGCTTACTACTGATGTCAGTCTAACTGCTCGATAGGTGCTTTGCTTATCCCACTTAGCCCTTGTAAATGCTGCTTTGATAGTAAGTCTTTCCAGTCACCAGGAGCCTTTAGTGCACCTATGGTTTTTGAAAGAGTCATTGAATTCAAAGTCATTGATTCATCTGCCCTCTGCTCTTGAATGCAGGGTTTAAACTGAGGGGCTATTTAAAGCTCTCTTGAGTTATGTCATTATCACTGAAACAAGTGAATAAGGCATACTGCATCTTTCTGAATGCAGAGAAGTAGTTATCAAATACATTTGCCTTTTTCTGAATTTTTTGATAATTTTTGTCTGGAATGAGCAGCTATTGAAGTCATTACTTGGCATTCTCTTATTCTTGTTCCATTTAGGGAGGGGCCATAAGACTCACTGCAGTTTTTTGGTTTTTTGCTTCCATTGTTTGCTTGCATTTCTGCAATGTTAATTTGTATTCATTGTTAACAGTGTCTTTCCCCCATCTGTTATGTACTATGCATTTGTTTTACAGGTTTCTCTGCTGCTGCTTTCACTCTCTGTAGCCAGAGCTCTTCAACCACAAAAGCTTCCTTTCATGTCTCTAGTACAGTAACTTTGCTTTTTATTTTGCCATGTAATGAAACATCCCTTAGCAGGTCCTTGTATATTTTCGTGTGTGACTATATTCCCCTAGCCAATTTTGCACATGATTTGTTTTTAATTTTGAGAAAGGGCCTTTCTAAAATAGCCAAATGAATAAATTAGGTATTTTCCAGTTGCAAAAGAAATTAGAGCATTGGCCTTTGCCTGTAGTAAATCATAATTTTCTAGTTAAATGGTTTACCTTTATCCAGTAGGAGTCCAATATAACATCAGCTGGAGTTGATTTCACTACTCTCTTGTATTAAGCCATGACTAAAATTTGCAGAATTTCCCAAAGCCACACTTTTAAAGTGGTCCTTCTGGAACAGATCCTCTGCTGGAATAAAATTCAATGTGACAATATTTTTCATACCTTTGAGAATACATGCTTGAAGAATACCTCACTTGATGGATTTCTGGCAGACCTCAGCCTCCTAGCTTGTCATTTGCCAATATTCCAGATTCTGCTTTTCTTCTTGCACATGTGGCATCCATGGCTTTTTCTTCCCACCCTGTTTCTCACAAATAAGTACAGTGCCTTTTAGTGTTTTGTTGTTTGTTTTTTTTTTAATTGTGTATTTGCCTGTTACCTTCTTAACCTTTTAAAAGAGTTGAGCTTCCTTTTTGAAAAAGGCAGTTCTAATATTTACTGAAATGGAGCCCAGCCACTGCAAGCAAGCTTTCAGGTAAATGAACTGTTTGCCCTTTTAAAAGAGAAGCTATTCAAATACCAGCAGTATGGTTAAAGAATTGCTTTCTATTTCTAGCTCTGCAATACACCAATCACAAGTATTTTGGCCATTTGTTTTGACATGGGAGGTTCTTGTTTTCTGGTCAGACCACTTCAGGTAGCAGCTCCCAGCCCATGTGGCCTTTTGTGAGCCAGTGGTCTCTGCTCGGCTGCTGTGCAGGCAATACAAACTTCCTGGGCTGGAGTTGATGCTGCAGCTGGCTTTGGGGCTGGCTCTAGAAAGCAGCCAAGGTCAAAACCTCATCTTTTTATCCTCAGCTGATAAACCTCATCTTTTCTCATTCTTTGTGAAGGTCTTGAGAAATGCCTGTTACTGTGATAACCAGGTAAATTTCTTAGCATGTACCTAGAAATTAAATTCTCACTAAATGAAGCAAGTGGCTGGTCAAGGTGTGATCTTGCTCTGTTGCCAGAAATGACTTTCACATTTAGACTTGGGGAGGATCTGTACAGATAGAGGATAGTTCACATGAGGTGAACTGAACATGATCAAATGCAAATGCCTGAGAAAAGCACGGTATAATACTGAAATATGTCACCAAAAGGTATTTTGACAACTAAGTGCCATGAGTGGAGAACCTGTAGAATGACTCACTGTATGTATTCAGGTGGGTTATGAAAGCTTTACTCAGCACTGGTGAGGCAGCACCTCAAATCCTGTGTTCAGTTCTGGACCCTTCACTAATTTTAAGGACATTGAAGGGCAGGAGCATGTCCAGAGAAGGGCAGAGGAGCTGGGGGAGGGTCTGGGGCACAAGTCCTGTGAGGAGCAGCCAAGAGGTCTGGGGTTTCTCAGCCTGGAGAAAAGGAGGCTCAGGGGAGACCTTGTCATTCTGTTCAACTGCCTGAAAGGAGGGTGTAGCCAGGTACAAGTTCTCCCAGGAAACAAGCAGTAGGAAAAGAGGAAATGGCCTCAAGTTGCACCAAGGGAGATGTAGATTGGCTGTTAGGAAAAGCTGCTTCCAATAAAGAGTTACCAAGCATTGGAACAGACTGCCCAGGGAAGTGATGGAGTCACCATCCCTGGAGGAGTTTAAGATATGTGCAGATGTGGCACTTGGACGTGGTTTGGTGGTGGAATTGGCAGTGCTGGGTTAACGGTTGGACTTGATCTTAAGGGTCTTTTCCAACCTAAAGGAATCTGATTCTGCATCTCAAGTTTCTGGTTTCCCATCTATAACCACACCATTATTGACTTGTTTCTAAGGAGCAGCATCCCAGCTGGAAACAAGTCCACAGAGCAGGAATTAGCTTGTACATGTTTTGGGACAAGACTGTTTCCATTCAGCATTGGGAGGCTAAGTATGAGGATGCCTACTCCAAACATCCTTTCAGTATTAAGAATTAGTCAAATAAAGTGAAATATATAAACAAGGGTTAAGAAATGATTTGTCTGCAATGACAGAATAGCAAGAACTCCGTAAGCTCCTGGTTTAGTCTGCTTAAATAAAGTTACTTGCAAAGAATCTTCTGATATGTTAATTATATTATTTATATTGTTTTTCTGAATTTCAAAACAAAGTGTGACCTGGATTTCAAAGTAAAAGTGCATGAAAGCATGCTGTGCTTATTTTTCATAATTAATCATGTATAAGCCAATTTTATGGCAAAAGAGATAAATGAGGTGTCAGAATATTTGTTTGTAAATATTTTGCTTCAAGATGTTAGTGCAATTTGGTTCTTAGTTTCAACAAAATCCAGGCTATCAGAGTAGGATGAAAGCACAACACGTTAAAAATACTGAAGTTAAACTCTAAATGGATATACCATAACTGGAAAGTACATTTGCTATAGTTCCTGTAGTGTTTGTGCTAAAACAGACAAAAAAGCCACAGTGAAGCATTTGACTAATTAAAAATGCCCGTGAACATCATGTATGGGGAATTTTGCATAGTGAAGTTCAACAGCTGATGATATGTGCTTTTATTTTAAATAGGATTTACTGAATTCTACTGTCAAGTGTCATGGAGAAGTATTTTATAGCTCACTTCTGTTGTCTCTCTACCCTGCTTAACAAGTCCTGGCATTTAGTATGTTACATACACAGTATATTAAGTGTCAGCATTACTCTTCATTCTAGTTAGTTTGACTCTTATGGCTCTTCCTCCTAAAGCTGGCAAGTGGTAAAGGATGCAGCTCCAATGAGAGAAAACCATTTAAACTTTCTCAGTGAACCAGTTTTGAGAAGAGTTTTGCTCAAATGGGGAGTTTCACACTGAGGCAGTGTGATTAAAAGCCTATAGGGGAATCAAGCATGGGAATGGTTTTAAAGAAGATCAAGGGACTGAATGCAATTTTTTCTTCAAATGATACAATTAAAGAAACAGCATCCTCATTAGCATAATGCACTAAATGATAAAAAGAATTGGACAGATGCCTAATCTTGAAATGCTTCTTAATTTACAAGTATACATTTTAAAAAGAAATAAATTGAGGTCTGTTCTTTCTAGCTGCCTGCCTGAATCATTGAAACTGCTGCTTATGTAACTTACTGTCTCAAAGAGGGGTAAAATACACAAAAATTAATCACCTATTCCAGGATGCAGCCATATAATGTCAATTGCACAAGTGTATAGATGCTAGAATATCCACAATACTTGAGCTAAGCTGAGATTGGATGCCTACCAGACAAAAGTACACATTTGAGAAGATGTTCTCAACTGGGGCCTCGTGCAGTCCCAAAGCAGTCCAAAGGCAGCTACCATAAAAATGAAACACTCATTTTTATGTTGGTTTTGGCATTAATTATCCAGAAGATGATTGATCTGAGTTTGATCACATATTGAACCACAGAGAAATGTATTTGAGATTCCTGTCAAGTTCAGTTTTTTGGAAGAATTTTTCTGAATTCTTCCAAAAACAGCTTTGTGGTTTTAATGAAATTGTGAATCAAACATGGCAAGAAGAAGGTGGCATTTATGTTGATGCCTCCATGATTTGCTAATATCTTTCCTTGTCCAATATAAACTGCAATGCTGTGGTTTATGTTTCTCTTTAAGTTTCATCCTACTTCTGTTCTTTTACCATCACATCTGTAGGCTCCCAAAGGCTTTAGAGACAAAACAAAAATCTTTTGAAGTCTCAGAATTGTGTTGCCACCTGTGAATGCGGGGAGGTTCCTTAGACTGTGTCCAGAGTGCTGAAGAAGAGGCAGGTGTGTGGCAGGGAGGGATTTACTTGCCCTTCTCTGTGTGCAGAGAGTTGTTCTGCACTACCCAGCACGCAGCTGGGGGTCTCCTCAGGGACCCACGGTGCCCTGTGCAACACAGTTTTCACTCCAAGTGCATTTTTTTCCCAGTAAAAATTTGTGAAATTTGGAGATAATAGAGTATTTGGGCCCCCAGGGTCAGTGCTACTGACTTTTGAATTATTCCACTTACAGCCTCAATGCAAGGTAGAGGCTGGCTGCAAATGAATGTCAGTTTTTCTAGCTGGAAACAAACCTCCTTTTCTCTAGTCCTGGAGCTTCTTGGATGGAGAGATAGGAACCACCACTGTGAAGCTGCTGTGGCAGCCAGAGAGCAGAGAGGTAGGCTGCAGTGGGCACTCTCTACCCTAACAATATTCTGTTCCTTTGAAGCTTTTGTATTTTGGTTTGTACATATTCCAATTTAATGTTAGATAAGGAAGTATCATCTGCTGATGAGCCAATAGACAGGTCACTGTAAAAAGTCAGAAGATCTACTGGCAATAGTGTTAACATTGTTGCAGGCTGGGTTTGTGTTTGGCATCAAGACTGCTAAGAAAATATTAATAATGCTCAGAAGATGGTATGGCAGGTAACGTGCTCCATTTTCATCTTGACCTTTGAAGTAATTTGGAGCCGAAGACCTGCCTGTTTGATTTTTCTAATGTCTTAACACATCGAGCTGAATGTGAACCCTTTATATCCTGCTAGCCTTTCATATATGCTGAAGTAGTAACTGTGAGGCCAGAGAGTTCTGATCTATAAAAGGCAGCAGTATTGATCTTGCTGATACAAGTTCAAAGCACTATCTGGAAATACACATGATAGCTCTAGAGAATGAATCAATGGTGTGCTACGTGCTAGGGTGTGCATTTTTGGGGCAGTGCTGTATCTCATTCAGGACTGTGGTTGCCACCAGTGTGTTGCTAGCACTAAGACATGAGCATCCCTACATCTAGGTGATCTGATCACTGGTAGCACTTCAGCCATTCAAAATTCAGTATTGCAGTCTGTAGGACTCTGCAGACTTTCTCAGGGTTTTCTCTCCATGCATCCCTGTTGTCTGCATAGCCTGGCTGGGGCTGCCTCATTTGGCATGAGGTGTAGGATAGAGGGTGACCCTTCCTCGTCCACTTCAAGGATTTTGGGATCTAAAGGTGTCCTTCAATGGCACAGCATCTGGGTTTTTTCTTTATGAGAGAGAAAGATGCAGACAGAGTGATGTGGAGGTATGTTTTTCTGTGGGCTTGGGAACTAGTTAGAGTGTACTTTTTAGGCCTGAGGATTCAATTCTCCCTCAAACTGGACATTGATATCTAGTCTGTGCTCATGGAGGGCTTGTTATAACTTGTGTGTGCTGTAAGGACCAAGAGTGAAACAGTCTTCCTTGGTTTCTGGGTTTTTTTGTGGATTTTTTTAATATTTATTTTAATTTTTTATTGTTTTATTTTGGTGTTTTGTAGATTAGAATAATATTTGCTACAGTCCTACTAATTTTTCTTGTGGGTATTCTGATAGTTCATGATTTTTTTAATGCCTGGTTTGCATACATGTTGTTTATACATATGTGTATAAACTTTTTCTAATACCTACAGTTTGAGGAGAAAAATCTAGGTAAAACAATGCAACTGTTCTCAAAGTCTGAATTAACAATAGACAAATGTCTTGTTATTCATTTTTAATGATGGTTTGGAGGAGTGATTCATAATTTTTTTAATTGCAGGTTTTTTCAATGCAAAATTTGTTCTACTCTTATTTATTTTACTTGCTCTTACAGGTAAATAAATGTAGGCTCAGTTATTTTTCCTGCTGGAAGTACATTGGATTGTAGCCTGGCATGTATATTTTTCTAGAATTTGCACAATTCCTGTCAGATGTCATCTGTTTACATTTGAGCTGCAGTTACAGATTTGTCTGTGTTCCACTGTTGGGATCCATCACTACAGTAGCTAGGACATTAGTTAATACTGGGATAAAACACTTCATATTAGTCTTGACTTTTTGAAAAAGAAAAACTTGCCAGAAATTTACAGTAAGCTTTTTGTCTGCCCAAATATTATGCAGGGTATGAACAGTTACCACGTGTCAAGGTGTCTCTAAAGGAAAGATTGAGGCTGCTTCTTGCTCAAGTGAGTTTGACTCCTAAGGAAGAGGAGGTCTTTGCTGACATGATAAATCATTCAAAAAATAAATGTAGGAAGCTTGGAGCCTATCTTCCATTTTCTGATTTGCAAGAGCATTCTTCTTCCGTCTGCTCCGATGCTGATTAAAATTGGTTCCTGTAAATTTTGGGGCTTTATTAATTTGACTGACATTAAAGTGCTGTTTCTATGGAGCCAAAAGCATGTTTTGTGTATTGGTTCCATAAAAAAGCAGAAAAAAAGTAAATAATTGTTCTATTTTTAAATATGAGAAAAGATCAAGAATACACCAAAAGCCTTTGTTTAAAAATAAAGGGAAAAAAGTTCAATCTTTCTCCCATATTCTCCTGAAGAATATATCTGTTAGATATTTGTCTCTTTGGGATTTTCTGAACAGAGGTAGCCTGGATTTAGGCACATAGCTGGCTTTAGAATGTGTCTTTTTTTCAGTTTTCACTCACAAAAGGTAATATAAATATTTCATATATTTAGGGTTTTATGTTACTTCTAGTTTAGACTAGAACATACAAAATTGTGAACCTGCCAGTTTTTAGAGACACCCACATCATTCTATTTTTGCAGCGAATACATGTTCCACTCTTAGTAAATTTCAAAGACTACTTTGCTAAAATTCCCTGGGCAATTGGCTTGGCATCTGCTAATTTAATTCCCATGTAGTACTGTAATAGGGTATAAATTAGAACTCTGGGGACAACTGATAGTGTTCAGTGAAGATGAAACTCTAAAGGATATAAAAAGGATTGCTTTGCTTATGCTGCAAGTGGTGATGAAGAGGTAGAAGAAAGTTTAGAGGAGATGAAGGAGCTTGACCTCTTCCAATACCAAACCTGATCCCAAATGGGAAGAAATTATTATTTGCACCCAGTATCATAAATGCTTGAGATTAAACTTGCTGTGACAGTGAGAGAAAACAGGTGTTGGCTGTCACCACCTTTCACACAGGAAGGTCAGAAACCAAATTTTTCTTTCCTAAGTCTCTTTCCTGGTCTCCCTCAATTAATCCATTCTATAAGTTCCTGGCTTGACTCTCCCACTCGTATCAGTTACTTTTACCATCAGTAAAAACCCTCTGGAGCTGTTTTTTTTTGATTTTCCCATCTTTCTTCACCTGGGCAAAAGGCAAGAAGAGTATGCTGAGGGTTAGGAAATACCATGTTGCTGAAAAACTCATCTCCTAACTAGAAGAGAATACAGCACAAATTATAATGGACTGTATGTAGATTAATACATGCTTTGAAAATAATGTTTTGGCTCAGGAGAAAATTTTGTTATTGCTCCACTCCCCAGCTATTATGTGAGGTGATATCAGCCATGCAAGTCTGGATAGAGGCAAGAGGGAATGCTTATCTGTTAATAAAGGAATGAAGAAGAATCTCTGAAAAATTACTCTGCTGCACTTTTTACCATTATTGATGGGTTTCTTCAAACTTTGCCATGCCTAACAAAATTTCTTCCTCAATTTTTTCAGTGCTTTTTTTTCCTGGAAAAAATTAAATGTTCTTGGATTTATGTTCCTGCTGTTGACACTGCTTTTCACATGAAAAACATTTTATTTGGAAACATGCTGATGTTTTTGCCCAGCCATTACTTTATAAATTCATCCTCTCATCCCCATCCCTGAGTGGGTTTTTTTTTTAGCTCCTGGATGGGACTGACCTGGTTTTACCACCTTTCACAGTTGCAGTTACCACTGCTAGGTCAGCTCTTTCCAAGACTATCTGCCTGATGTCCTGCCATGGCATTCTGTGCCTTATTGCATCTCTGTTTTCTCTCTGTGAATGGCTCATCAGTATTTCAGGCATGTAGCTAAAATAGATATTCTCCTTTTATTTATTTATTTTCCTGCACATTTTTCTGCGCAGCGAGCACAGTTGACTACTTCCCACTCTCACAGCAGGGAGTTACCTACACATTTTATTAAGTGAAATCCTGTCACTCTTCCTGTAACACCCCTTAGAAATCCAGTGCCCCACTTCTGATGCAAGTGCTTTTCCCATCGCAGCTGCTGCTCTCCCAGCTGACCTTCCCTGCTGCACCACCTTCTGTGCTGACCCCCTTTGCTGCCTCTCATCCCTGGCTGAGACAGTAGAAAGTTCTTATCCTCAGCCCTGAATGCTCTTCACATCTTTACCTGATCCTTGGCTGGTTTGATGCCTCACTTGTGAACCACTTGTCAGTGACTCTAACAGGGCACTGTTGTGTTACATTTCGCTGGTTTCACCTCCACACACTGGGAACTGGTGAAGCTGAATGGGAATGCTGGTAAAAACAGTTTTGTTGTAGTGTAGTTTACCATAATGAGTTTTGTGCTCAGTCAATAATGGTGGGTGAGTTCTGATCTTCTGGGGGGTTTTGTTTTGTTTTTTTTTCTTCTAATTATGAAGAAAATCACTAGCAAGAATGTTAAAAGATTTCAGTCTTCTCCCCTTTGACACAAGATCTTGCTGGACGTGGAGAATCTCTTATCGAAGATGGACAATTTATAAAGTAAACTTCATGGATTCACTTCAGCATTCTGGACTTTCATGGTCAAGAATAAGCAAGAAAACTACTTTGGGACTTGAATGTCTCATCTGACTCACTGAGTCAGCTCCAGCAACTCTACCACAGAGTAACACCTGAGTTACACAGTGTTCACACTCAGACTCTTCTGAATTGGAAGGGACCCACAGGAACCATTAATTCCAGCTCTTAAGTGAATGGCAATTTACAGACACCCAATTTACTGGGGTGGCACCTTTCATCTGACTTTTTGAAATTGTATGTTTTAATATGGGCTGGCTGGAGAGAGGCTTTAAATCCCAAAATAATAATGCCGAATGACACTTGTCTGAGGCTTGTCAAAAGTCTTATTGGCTTGACTTGCCATTTGGATGAATCAGACCACAGATCTGGTTCTGCCAGAGTCTGATGGCTTTTGCTCAGCTTTCATGTTTAGAATAGGATGGTGGTTTATAAAAACCTCCAGGCTGTACTTCATAATATACCAAATTTTATTTCACTTTTTAAATGTTATTAAAGGAGATTGGATTTTACCTTAAATTTCTAGCTTGTAGTGCTGCAAGCTGCGTTGAAGGAAAGGATGCTGTTTCTGTAAAACTCCAGCTGGCTTATGCCATGTTCTTGGAGTAGAGGTTTTTTACCAGCTGGAGTTGCAAAACCTGTCATGGCTGTTTGACCCAAGGGAAGAAGTAATGGCACTAATTCTGAAGAAATGCACCTGCAAACCATTGGTAGGACAATATCTTGAAGTTCCACAGCACAGAGTGGAATTGATAGTCCTGGGGTCTGATTTTTTTAAGTGTGTAAATCTGCCAGAACTGGAGCTTCCCTTTGCAGAATGTCTGGCTGTTTACACCTGACTTGAGGGCATTTCTAGGAGGAGCCATCACTGAGCACCTCCTCAAGTGCACCAGTCACCCTTCTGAGCTGACACATCACTTTTATTCCAGGAGAGTGGCTATACACACGTGGCACAGAGCACTGCCAAATTTCCTCTTTGCCTTGAATTGCCCAAAACTGTAAATAGCCACTCCTCACTAGAAACATGGTTGGCCTCCATTTGTGGTAAAGTTGTGCCTTGCTGATTAGTCCACAAGCCCTCTTGCAGGCACTGTTTCCTTGATCCAACTCCATACTCTGCAAGGGAACAGCCTGTCTTTCTTGTGAGAGCAAGTAAGTGTAGGCAGTTTATCAAAGTAAGGTGGAAGAGTCTATGCCACCTCATGTTCTTGGTGTAATAAAAAAAAAAAGTGCTGTATGAAATACCTTTAGATAACAGAAGAAATCTTTATTTTTCTACTGAGAAGTTGGATTCCTGCTAATTTAGTGAATCTCAGCCATCCCTGCTGTTTATTAACTTTTATTCTTCAAGAGTTCATTTTGAATGTTCTCTTCTGAGAGGCCAGAGAAAATTGCCTGGGATATGGAGAGCAGGGGATATGAAAACATCTCTGGTTAATGCAATATGTAATCCTCTTATTTGATATCAGTGATAAGCGGATCCTTGATCTGTGCGTGCTTTGGTCCTTTTTGTAGTCAGGATATTCTGTTAGCACAATGACTAATGCCTCCCTTCCCAGCTACATGAATGCTTCTTATTTACACAGCTTAAACTCTTTATTCTTGTTACTAACTGATCATTTAGCAGGCTGGCTGATGGCATGGCTGGGCACTGCAGACTGAAGGAGAGTGCTCGTAGTGCCACACATCATTACACAGGCTCTGGCTCTGGCTGCTGGGAACTGTGTAGGAATAATGTAAAAATGTCTGGCACAACAAGGCTGAAAAGCATAGAAATGAGCCACTTGCACTGCTTAACTATTAGTGTTCAGAGTGTCTTTTAGCCACCGTAGATGTAGTGAGTAAAATAAAATCTCTTAGCAACGCTGAAGGTCTTTCATAGTTAAATGTTCAAAAGAATCCTTGACAGCTTCAGCTGTGTCTTAGGATGGTACTTATAATTTGTTTTCATACATGATTTAGGAAAACAATCAGTACAGTATGACTGCAAGCATGGTTTAAATTTAAGTGGAAATACAGAAGAGAAGGCAGGAAACTGAGGTTAGAGAAAACAGACAGGTGAGAATAATTAGGTGAGAAGATTGAAGGAAGTCTAAGGGCTGGCAGAAATAAAACTTGGAGGGATGATGAGGAAGTAAACTTCAGGGACCCAACAAAAGCTTTCAAAGAAGGTGGTGAAATGGTCTACTGCTCAACACAGGCTTTATCTTAATGGCGTGTTGTAGACTTAGAAGAGGAGAGCTGGAAGGCATCCTGAGACATCATCTTTTACATCTGCACACTCTAAAATGTTGCTGACCCATTTTCACATGCACTGATGAGAATCCATGGCAGTCACTAATTGCCACGGGTACCCTTTTAGACTCTGTTCAGGCATCTGGAAGTATTTAATTGATATCAAGCATGACTGGAGGTTGAATCCAGGTACTATGGTAGTCCCCTCAGTAAAAGTAGCTTGAAAAGTAACCATGTGTGTACGTCTGATACCACTATTACAATGGTAAAACAAATCCTTCAGGAGGAAGTCTATCTGTGGCACTGGGAATAATTTAAACTTCAAGAGCAATAGCACTGAAGTTTGTTTTTGTTGAAGGACACTTTGGTTTTTAGCATTGACAGAATTGGCAGAGGAAGGTAGCTAGAGAAGGACATTAGTTATTAGAACCTCTTACTCTGTGTTTTGCAGCTTTGGCTCCTACCAGAGACCTGTGACTGGTGTGATTTATGATATTTTACCAGGTCGACAGACATCCCCATACTTCTGTTTCCCTACTTGCTCCATGTTTGAATTATTGGTCCTTAAAGCTGGAGCTACAAGAAACAAGCCTCATGCATGTAAATATGAGTTCTTATGCAGTGTTGTGAGCACTTAGAGTTTTTCTTGTACACAGGATGTGTTATTGTGTCCAAATAAGAGTACCAGCAAAAATAAGGGTAGGAAGAAGCTGTTTCTGAACTATCTGGTACACTTCCACTGCGTTCAATTCATTTTAGAGAATTTTCTTATGGGTTCTGAGAGCTTCAATCCCCCTACATTTTACCATGAAAACAATGGGACAGTCTTTAAAATCAAATGTTGATTCAGGAAAAAGAGTAAATCTCTTTCACAAAAAGAAATGTTGCACTTATCAATTAACATATCCATGAAACACTGTATACCAAAAATTAGTAGAATTTTTTAAAAAAATTTTAATTTTATGGGTTTCAAGACCACAGAATTATGCTGATGGTCACAAAACTAGCAGAACTACTGAAGCTTGGTTTCTATTGAATTTGTCTCTCATGATTAATTCACTTTTTACTGAATTGTACCAAGCCCTTTTGTACAGAGAAGCCACACAGGGCAGAGTCCTTAGTGATGCTGGAATTGCTGTGGAAACATCAGTCACGGTAGCACCTCATTAGGCAATAGGAGTCACCATGGGAGAGAAACCGTGATGAAGAGATGAATTCCTTGGGGTATCATAAAATACTTACTCCATTTGCAGCTCTCTCATCATTGAGGAATAATTTTCCCATGAAGACTTTCTGCTGTCATATGGAGTTAAAGCTGCTTTCCAGGCTTTCATCAGCTCTACTCCCTGATCACCAGCTTTCCTAAAACTTGTGAGAATTCAGCACTTCCATCACAGTTGCTTGAAACTGGCCAGGAAGTTAAAAAGGAGAGAGGTCATGAATATAAACTGTAATAATTTAGGATGTACTTGGACATAAAGTAAACCCTTACCTATAAGAGGTCATTTGGTCTGTAATGGCTGGATCTGAGGCTATGGGGTCATCATGGATGTGGGGAATGTTTGTTCCTTCTATGCTCTCTGCATGACTCTTAAATCATCCTGTGAGGTATGGTTTATACTGCTACTGGACATAGGATGAGAAGCCAGATGGGCTTCAACTCTGATCCGAGAGGGCAACTGCTTTAAACACTTTCAAATTCCTTTATAGAACGATGATTAAAGCATGGAACACCCCAGTGACAAGCATTTTTATACAGTAAAAGACAGGCAGTGAGCTAACCCTAGCTGGCAGGTTCCTCAGAAAACCCAGAGAAGAATGTGTATGTGGCAATCAAGGAACACTTCTGGACCTCAACATTGTCAAAAGCTTTGACAATTCTGCAGCTCAAGGAGGATTTTCATCTCTATGATTTCAACATGGTAGATCATACAGAACACCAAAAGCAACTTAAAAAAATCCACCCCCCCAAAAACTGTTCTAAAATTGCATGCTAAAGTGCAGCATGGACAATTCTCTCCTAGGAAGTTTCTATTCTGTAATGGGAATTATGTATTGATGTCAGAGGAAAACTGATTCTCATGGTGATCTTAACTTGCTGTTTGTACAGGCTGTGCTACACAGTAACTGAATGTGAATGCTTTCAATACAGACAAAGGATAAATACACAAGTCTATTGAGCTAAAATATGCTTATTTCTGAAGAAAATCAGTGATGATTTTTTTGAAGCTATGATTTAAAAAAAAACAACCCTCAAACAACGAAACTCAAAAACCTCCTTTAAGCTGTAGAATTTCATATTTTTTTGTCATGGTTTAGCCTCGAGTCAGCCCATCATGCATTCCCCACCAACAGGACTGGGGAGAGAATCTGAAGAGTGAAAATGAGAAAATTTGTGGGTTGAGATAAAGACAGTTTGATAGAGAAAGCAAGAGCTGTTCATGCAAAGAAAAACAAGAAATTAAAATCACCATTTCCCACAGGCAGGTTGATATTCAGCCATTTCAAGGAGAGCAGGGGCTCAATCACACCTAACTGTGACTTGGGAAGACAAACCCCATCACTCCAAATATCCCCCCCACCACACAGTCTGAGATATCCCTTTGGTCAGCTGGGGTCAGCTGTCCTGGCTGTGTCCCTGCCCAGCTCCACTTGCTGGTGGGGTGGGGTGAGAGGCAGAAAAGGCCTTGATGCTGTGTAAGCCCTGCTCAGCAGTAACCAAAACATCCCCTGAATTACCAACACTTTATTTTTCTCAGCACAAATCCAAAACCCAGTCCAGCTACTGTGAAGAAAATTAATTCTACACCAGCCACAACCAGCACATGGTGACACACAAGTTCTTCATGAAGAAAGAAAACATTTTAGTTTTTATTTCTAGTGCTGTTGCATCTGCTCTTGGGAGCTGCTTGGGTTCATGGTGTTCTTGCATCTGATTTTTGGGGATATCCCTTTTTGGTTGTAAAAGGGTTTGTATGGGGTTTTTTTGGCTGTTGCTGGCTTGACTGATGAGGATTGCTGGTATCTGTCACTGCTTTATTTCCTAGAGGTAAACTGACTCAGTGGTCTTTGTGCAAGACCTTATATAATGATAATTCAGGTGGAAGAGTGTCCTCCTAAAACTGTACTGGGCAATTAGCTGTATGTGGATTGTTGCCTGTAAGGAGATTCCCAGTTAGCTTTCAAAAGTGTTTATTCCTGGTAGAATAAAGACTTAAGACACTTTTTTTAACTTGGAGTGCCGGTGAGGAAGATCAAACATACAAGGCAGGTTTTTAGCTGTGAAAATAATCAGCAGCCAAATCCCAGTGAATGGATAAAGATATATTTTAGAACTCTTGGCAAATAAAATAGCTCCTTCAACACCTTTGCAAGTTAAAAATGGGGCACTAAATTTTATCAATCATATACTTTAAAAACTGGACTCCACTTTTATTTCAACAAATGTAGATGTTAAATTTCAGATGAATAATATGTAGCAGGAAGGCATATTGTGTTTGCTTTTTGGTGTGTGTGTTGGTTGTTTGTTTTTACCCAGAAGTAGCTCTAAATAACTTAAATTCAGTTAAAAGAAGCCCATCTGTTACTGTTCTTGTTTTCTTACCCATCATTTAAATGGTAAATATCAAACTGTAAATACTTCCACTGTGTTCTCCTCTTTGACAAAGAACACGTGGTAGCAGTTCACCTTATTTTCAAAGCAGTGCAAAAAACACAAGGCAGGTCTGAAATCATCAGCTGCCTGATGAAAAGTACTTACTCCAATCAACTGCCAAAACATTTCCTGCTCAGTTTCTTTAGATCAGTTACCCGCTTTTCACGCTTACTTCTCCATTAATTTGAAAGGAGGCAACCCTAGCTGACAGGAGTGTTTCAGGAAGGAACAGTTTACACCTTGTGAGTTTTTGAAATATCCTTTTTATTTTAATGGTCCACATATACTTTGTTTAATGAGTTTGAAAAGCTTTAATTTAAACTACAGTGGGTGCTCTAGTACTACTGCCAGAGCACTGTCAGGCAACATTGGTTTTTATCTAACAAAACAACATGATCAAAAAAATGTGCAGTAATTTTTATAACAATGATGATTTCCTTCATGGAAAACAGCAAATAAATGTGCCTGAAGACTCTGCCTGGGCACAAATTGTTTAAAGCTATCCCTTGCTGTTGGTTTTTTCTCCCATCAAATTTTGGTTTCCCTTTGTATTTCTGCTGTCATTTGTAGGTTTTATCTTTCTGAACCTAGGGGTTTTTCTTTTATCAGCCCTATCTCAAAAGCCATTTATTTCAGGTTCCTGAGTTTTCCTACCACAACAAACATACTATTTTTTTCCTGATTTTCCTGGCTAGTCAAGACAAATGAAGTGGGATGAAAAAATAATGGGTTTTCTGTGACCAACTGCAGTATTATGTTAAGCTACAGGTTTGTCTCTATTAGCAAAGGGCAGTGCCAAGCCCCAAGGAGAGCCTGTCTGCTGACACTGGGGAGCTGCTGGAGCAGTTCCTGGCCTGAATTAGACCCCTGCCAGGCAGCCCTGTCCCAGTGGGTTCCCAGGCCTATTTTCAGGAGTTGGAGGGTCAGGACATGTCCCCATCAGGCAGCTTGCATGCAGTCACCCATTTCAGTCCTATCTTGGAAGGTGACCTTATTCCCAGGAAGCTACTTGGGAATGGCTAATTTAATGGGGTAGCTATAGCCTACGAGGTTTCCTCCAGCAACCTGAGCTGGCAGTGCTGGCAGCTGGTGAGCAAGGCAGCAGCTCTCCCATAATAGCAGTGTTTGACCCCACATCTCCCTCCACTAGGTTGATGTAGTGGTGGCATGGGAGTTGACTCCTGTTTGCCTCACCACCAACACTGTGCTAAAGGTCCTCTGTCCCCTTGCTCTGAAGGAGGCAAGGGATGTCCCTCAGGACATTCCCTCCTGGACACAGGAGTGTGGTTCAGTGGTCGGAATAATGTAACTCCCAGTGGTAACAAGGGAATCGGAGCATGTGCCAGAATGTGATCTTTTCAGGCTCAGTAGATTAACAAAATGATTTAAAACGAGGTTGGTGTTAGTTTGTGATTTATTTTTCCTCATTTTCTTTCTAAATGCTGAGTTTTTCATTTGTTTCTCAGATCACTCTTCTTCTGTTTCTCATGACATCGCTTTCTTCCCATGCCTGTTCCCTCCTTCTGTTGTGTTCTCACATTCCTGGCTGCTTGCCCCACTCATGAATTCCGCTGTATTGCATAGTTTCACTTGTCTGTGACCCAGTCCTAGTCTTCTGTAGTTTATCTCTTTTCTGGTGCACACCTTGTCATGCCCTCAACCAGCCTTGCTCTCCACCAGTGAAACCACAGCAGCAATGCTCGTGACTCTCGCCCTTCTTGACTTCCCCCTTTCTCTATTTTCTCAGATGGAGGAGGATTGTCTCCCTTCCCAGACTGCCACCTCTAGCCGAGCTCAGTGTCCTTGCCCATCTCAACCCTTTCCAAGCCAGGAAGTTTCTCAGGTGTCCCATCATACTGACAGCCAAAGATCTGGGTTCCTGGACATTGATACTGCACAGTGTAAAGGGGGCACTGACAAATCTTTTCCTGCTCAAGCAGCTTTCAAAAGCAGGATTTTTAATCCTTCTCCTTCCCCAGTGCAGGCACATTCAGGTGAGACTGTTTTCCAATTTTAGAAGAAAATTGGATCTGTTGCCATACAGAAAAGGAGTGAGCAAGACACGGTTATTAAGTGGTGGCAGCTGGGTAAAACTCTCGCATTTAACTGTTCTTGCAGTGGAGTTGCATAAGTGCCAGGTGACATCTCTGTGCTCATCTCCTTGTGGGCTGGTACGAGCAGTAGGGAGAGCTGTGTGAGGCTGCTCATGGGGAAGAGATGAGGTGCCCAGATACTTCAGTTCGGTGCTTTGGCAGTATTTTCTGAGCCACAGTTTCTGGATTTTCCTGCTGGCGCAGGGGGATCTGTGAGCTGCAGCTTCCTGGCAGGATTCTGGGAACAGCACCAAACCCCCGACAGGCAGTGAGCAGGTTTTGCGCTCTGAGTCAGAAGCAGGCTGAGTGGATGCAGCCTTCAAAGCATGCATCCAAGATGGGGAAGGGGATCTGTGCAAGGAGAATATTTCCACTGTGAGGCTCAGAGCCTGGGGGGACCCTCTCCTGCCAACACTCTCGGTGAGTCTGTGGGTCAGCTGCTGGTTTTCATGCAATCGCAGGAGAAGGGGGATTGCTGCCTTTCACCACTGCTACCCTGAGCCAGCTCATCCTTCTAGCTATTTCTGTCTATGCTTATCTATAGCATCATCCCCCTTGTGCTTGTGTACCTGCCAAGCATTCAAAACAGGAGCTGCTGTGGCAGCCTCTTTCCTTCTCTCCAGCCTGGAGGATTAACTACTGGATTGCCTTTTTTTTCTTTTTTTTTTTTTTTTTTTTTTTTTTTTTAATTGTTTTTCTGCATCAAGAATTCACGGTGGGAAAGCTAAGCTGGAAAAATGCTTTCAGGAGTGGGTGGCCAGATTGGCAGATCTCTACTTGTTCTTAGCCCCTAGAGAAGTCCTGCAGCCTGACCCTTGCTGGGCTCACTCTGGGCATCTGTGCTCTTTTTGAAAGCGATGGTTTCTTGGAGTGACATGTGGTCTCAGGTAAAAACAGACAAAGTTTGGATGCGAGAGAGAAGATCTGGATCTGACTTGCCCACAAGGGGACCCAGAACAGAAAACTGAATGCTTGGGTGAGTTCACAGCAGCCAGCTTATCCAGCGCAGAACACTGTGTTCTGCTTTATTATAGACTGAGTTATCCAAGGTAAAAGTAGCAGTATTGGAAATCCTAATATCTTTACACTATCTGTGTACTCATTGCTGCTATATATGTTGTTTTGTTTACTTTGGGCTGTGAAGTAGACTGCTCTCTGTTTAGTCCATCTCACTGTGACTTGTGACTTTACTCTCCACTGGGAATTTCAGTGCTTGTATCTGGAGTTGTGCAAATACTTGCAGATGTGCAAAAAATCCTGCTTTAGTGTCTCTGTTACAGCACTGGTTTAACTCATTAAATTTCACTCAGATTTGAAAATTGGCATTAAAGCATGTTTTCTACTACCTCACTGTATGACTTCACAGGCAAAAAAGCATAAATAAATTTGTAACATACTGCTTCTGATCCTTAAATACAGGGTGCAGACATAATAAAAGTTTCAATGGACCTTCCCAAAGTTGCTTTGTTGGAGAGATGTGAAAAGAGATTGAATAATCTGAATTTTCTTCTTTTTAATAATCAGGTTTTAAACACAGAATTTCAGTGTGAGGCTGTCAGGGCTTCTCAGATGCTTCTATCCTTACACTGACTGAAACTGTAATTGTAACATTTGAAATGAGACCTGGGTTCAGACACCCTATATCTACATTTCTTTGTTAAATCTGTAATTAAATATGAGTTCCTATGGCAATATGTACAGTGGAAGTTGTTTTGATAAGAAAGAAGCATTGCAGTATGTGGACTATCTAAATATCTAAATTGATGCATTTTTGTAATTGTGTTTATAAAATACCTCTGTGCTGTAGGCAACCACTGAATTCATTTACAAAATGCACCTTTGAAAACAAAAATAGTTCTTCACACTTCCACAACAGCATAAATATATTTGTAGGTGGTTACAAGGGATTAAGCATCAGGGCTGAGATGTCCTGTGAATGGCTAAGAGTAGGACTCAATGATCCTTGTGGGTCCCTTCCAACCTCTGTGATTCTGTGTAATTCTGCTGGCTGTAGTCTGGATAATACTTCTGGACAGAGGTATTTGGCCAGCATTTTGGCTTAGTTTCTTACTGGCATGTGAAGTTAAACCTGGCAAGTCCAAGGAAGAATGTGTTTTACCCTGTCTGTTAAAAATTATCCACTTTTACTTCTATGAGTCAGGCAGGTCTCAATATACCTCAATATATTATATATAATGTTATAATATATTATACCTTAATATATCTCAATATGTTAGGAGGTTTTCAAATCCATAAGTAACAAAGTTCTACTTTTTTCTCAATCCATAAGTACTAATAACCAGTGCTTGCACAGCCCTTGTCACAAGTTGGTGAGGAAATCCTTCACAAATGGGATTGCTGCCATGGCACCGTTGCGTGCATTGAGGAATGACAGCACAGGAGGTGGGAGGAATTTTGTCTCATTTTCAGCACCTAAAGTTAAATTGGTCATTTAGGCTCAACACCACAGGGTGAGGTGAGCAGTTCATCACACTCTGGAGCATCTTTGTTTTCTTTGAGAAACACAGTTAAATAGCTTAATTCTCCTGCTGCGTTCCAGGCTCTTGTTGCCTGGATTCGAAAGGCTGGGTTTCTTTGCTTCTAATGCTGTGTCTTGGAGACAACTAATTATTTCCCTCTGAGAAAGAACATATTTCAGTTTTGAGGACAGCTTATGGAGAAGGCTGACACAGGAGGAGTTAAAGGTGACGCCACACCAGGTCTGGCTCCCCGCATTGTAAATATCCTCCAGTGCTGTCCCACTAGCAAGGTCACCAAAAGCACCCCCATGCCCATGCCTTGCTCCAAGACATGCAGCACCCACTTCATGCAGCTAAATGCTGCTCTGGTGAGCTGCAACACAGACCTCACTTTGTAGTGGGCAATTTTCAATGGAGAAAATAATCAATTGCCACGTGGCACGTTGAGATGTGGGCAAAGGGCTTCTTAGCGTCTGGATGTGACCAGGTGGGAGCTTTGGGAACAAGAGACCTGTCCATGGTGTGGGTGTCTCCGGCAGGATAGATGCTGTCCTGTTGGCCAGGGAAGTGCTCACCTGCAGAGCTGGGTGAGATGCATTTCAGGCAGCCGACAGATGGAGCAGATCTGTCCTGAGGTGACTTGCACAAGGTCACTCAGCAGGTGGGTACTAAAGCTGGATACAAAAACCAGGCCCATGTGCTGCTCCTTAGGACACGCCACCTCCACAGCAACCACACAACCTGGGTTAAACACTGCTGTCTTCATGCCCCACATGAAGTGGATCTGGGTGGGGAATGCTTAGGAATGAGGCTACACACAGATTTGAAAGCAGCCATGCCTACAGGATGACAGGAAAAAATTTGGGAAAAAAAGGTTATTTCCCTAGATTTTGCAAAACATCATAGCTAAGATCCTGTTGTGCAGCAAAGGCAGCAGGTGCCTGGCACTCTGAGTGGTCATGGTGCCCTTAACCAATCCTTTTCAAGCTACTAAACCACACAACATTTGTGAGCACTGCTGCAGTGTGCTCCTTTGCGTTCCAGTTCCTATGGAAACATGCTGTAAGAATGTCTAAAATAAGTGCAGTGCTTTGAAACTATTATTATTTTGATCTTTCCTTCCTCCCCGCCCACCCCCAAATCTCCTCTATCACCTTTCTGGCTGAATTTTTAATACACTAAAAAGATTGTTGTCATTATCTGGAAGAGTGTGCTACCCTGCTTAGCCATGTGTCTGCATCCTGGGATCTGATGGATGCCAGGTTCTGATATTGAGATCAGCTCCCTTCCCCCATCCTCCCTGCACAGTGGGGTGGCAAGTTGGTGCATATGTTGAACATACATATAGATATATACATCAACAAGCTTATTTCCAGCTCTCTTTAGGATCCAGGATGTAGTGCTAGCTGGGAGGGAGTGCAAAAGGTCACCCAGTCCAGCTGCCCATCAATGCAGAGCCCTCTGCATTGCTCAGTGCAGGAGATGGTTGTGAGCCAGATGGGGACATCCTGCAGGTCCCCTCTTCCCCATCAGTGCTGTAGCAGGCTATGGGCTGTTTGGGTCAGCTCCTGCAAAGGAATTCACTTGTTCTCCCCAAAAGTGTGCTCATGCTGGTGACTGAAAACAGGGCTGTGTATTTAAAGTGCTTTTCCCCTGTGTTCCTCTGGTTTCCTTCCAAAGCTTTCAGCTCCCTTAGAGCAGCAGTCCTCCTGACCTTAGTAATGTCTAAGATTTTCAAACAGCCATGTCCCATTTTCAAAAACTGCTTTTGATGAGTGAGCTAAAGCTAGAGCTAAATCCTATAAAGGGCTAAAAAGCCTTATTTAAAGCTAGGTACTAATTTTTGCTCATTTTTAGGCTTCTGGCCTCTTGCTGTTCTGTTCCTCAAAACCCAGTGCTAAATGCCAGGAGAAGAGCTGGAGGTGCATGTTTGGCATTCAAGGGGGAAGCAGGCACTTAAATTTGGAAAAGCAATTCAGGAATTTTTGGGCAGTGCCAAAACCCTTTGACACCCCTGTATGCTGGATACATATATATCCAAGAAGCATCTGCATTCCCAGAGCATTTTCTGGGGAACTACACACCCTTTTTTTCTGACCCCAAGACTGGAGGCAACGATAAAACCAGGTTTGAAATAAAAGGGAGTTGAGACTTGAGCATTATTTTTTATGACTCCACAGCCTAGACAAAATAAATTGTAAAGAGTTACGATGATTTGGATCTAGCTAACATCATGCTTTAAAATTAAACCAAGTCTTAGCCATTTAGAAGTGTAGGCATCTGTTTGGATCCTGTTCCAAATCACCAGGCCAAATTTTGCTCACAGGGTTCCTTCCTGCCAGTGAGCAGCTGCTGTGTGATTATGCATCCTGATTTATGCTGCTCAGTGCTTAGGCTCTGCATGATTTTTTGTGTTTGTGGTAACTGTAGTGGCAACACCAGATCTGTTTTATTTTGGTGCAACACTGAAGTCCAGTAGAAAAAAAATATGAGTCTAATTTTAATAGACAGAATAAAACTTTATAGACTATTTTCAGGGTTGCCATAGGGTTGCCATAATTTTGGGGTTAAACCACACAATAACTGAGCAGTCAAATTAAAATTAAAATGCTGGTTAAAAAAAAAAAGAAGTTGTGAAGCTTGGTATTTGCATTGCATTTCATATCTGCAAAGGTCCTTCCTTACTTGAATGACAAGCACTAGGCCCAGCACTGAAGTGAATACCAAGAGAGATGAGAATCATGAACTATGGAATAAGGAACCATAAAGAATAATTGCTCTGTTTTAATGTGAATAGGAAGGGCTGAGATGCTTTTTTGTGAGGGCTCTATTTGAACTGCTTTGGAGCTGGGCCACTGTAGATGTAACCTTTCTAACCCAATTGATAAGTTCATGTGTATACACAGTATGAAGGTCATTCACATTTATTCTGAGTAGCCCAGAAAAGAATGCAGTAAGACTTCAAAATATTTTGCATTTCGACCCTTTCGTTGTGGCTGAATTCTCTCTCCCCTACTTCCTTATTCATCTATGCATTTGATGCTGGAAAAAGCCCCCCAAAAAATGAATGGAGAACTGATAAATGTGCATGGATAGCTGATAAATGAAACACTAAACAGCTGCACTTGTGAGACAGCAAGAGGCAG
Organism: Parus major; assembly: GCF_001522545.3. Lineage (NCBI taxonomy): Eukaryota > Metazoa > Chordata > Aves > Passeriformes > Paridae > Parus > Parus major. The sequence goes on along the minus strand of NC_031768.1, from coordinate 68,012,677 downwards.
TTAGAGATGCCCTCCAGGTATGAGGGATAGGATCTATGAAATAGGGAATTACGACACCTTTACTACATCATTGCAAATTTGTTTAGCAGTCATGAGAATTTAGGAATTATCTTCTATTTGAGAAGGGCAATATTGCAATGATTTAAAAGAATTATTCTGGCATATGTTACTAGATAGTATTAAATCCTGGCTGTAGTAAAGTAATAGTTAAACTCTCTTAAGAAAAAAAATTTAAGTTATTGTGAAGGTAATGGGCTCATTAGGAATGTACATGTAGTTCAATGAAGGAAAATCAGAGAATATAGAAGTGACTTTTAAAAGTGACATTATTAATTTTGACCTTGTATTGATATAGTTTGTAGAAACACAAATTGGTTTGTGTTGGAAGGAACCCTAAAGACCAGATTGAAGGTGTTCCTGCCTATGAGTTGGAACTACCATCGCCTCCTATTCTTGCCTACCGCACCAAATAAATTTAAATAAAGTAATATCAGACATAAATAAAGTGGCATCAATGGTAATGACAGATGGTCATACTTTAAATTGGGATTTAATGTCCATTGTGTTCCCCAGGAATTCCCATTAAGTCTGGTTTGTGAGTACAAAAATCAATTGTATTTGAAGGTAGTATTGGACTAGGAGGCATTGTAAGCTCTGCTGAGAACAAAGAGAATTTTTTAGCTGGGGAACTAGAAATACTGGATTTTCTATCTGTAAGACTCAGATAAGACAAATGTAAACACACAGATCTGTGTGATATGAAAGTATGAGAGCAGTAGCGCTAGGAAGGAGAAGAGGTTCAAGTGTAATGTGGTGTCTCCTAGTACTGGATGGGGGTTAAGTACGTCCTTGACCGTGCCAGACTGGGCATGACACTAGCTTATGGCACAGCTCATTCAAGACCCTTGGGCAGGGAGCAGCCAAAACCCTTGTTTTTTGCTGGCACTGAAGGCTCAGTGAAGGGCAGTGGCTGGCCTGTCAGCACAGTCAGCTGCCACATGTACCCACGGCAGCTCTCCCTGTTCTGCACTTAACACCCATCCCAGTGCTCAGTCTTAGCTGCTGCTAGTGGAAAATGGAGATAGAAATGGAATTAAGCATAAGGGAAGTGTGTGGGCAGCCATGGAATGCAGGGGGCAGAAGGGTACCACCGTGGAGTCCTGTTAGGAAAGATCAGGAAAGGGGAACTTCCCCTTCACAGAGCCACCCTCACTAAACACGAGTCTCTTAGGCCACGTTAGTTAAACTGTGTAAGCTGAGGGACAGCAATCAATACAGGTTTTGATGTTGGAATTAATTTTTACCAATCAATGCACTTTGCCTAATCAAACATCTATGTGCCTTCAAGGATTAATGCTTCTGTATTTAATTTGTCTACCACAGGATAGATTAAAATAATTTCTTCTTTAACTTTGATTCTCAGTTTGTTTTCTCTTGGTTAAAACAGGATATATGTTTTGTTGTCTCAGAAAATGCTTTTTGCTCATATCTAACGTATGTCTTTCTGTGAACCCTTTCCCAGCCACAGAGAGCACTGGTTTTCAGAGATGCCCTGGAGAATTACATTGTAGCACATCACTGTGTTTGAAATTCCAGATTTCTTAAGGTGAGCATACAGCCTACTCTCTTCTCAACCACATAAGGTGCTTCTTTTTTATAGCAGAAGGATGAAGTGCTTAAAGTGAAGAGTTTATATTAACAGAGCACTAAACTGACCATTAGGAGGTCATCAGTGGTTCTCTCTTTTACTTACCTGTCCAATGGCCTGGGACAAAGATTTTTCCTCTCGTGTCTTCCACATGACTTTGGATTTTCCCCACTCCTTTTTAATTCATCCTACTTTAACTTTTTGCAGTGGTGTCCATTTCTTACTGCGTGTTTGTATAAAGCCTACAGATCTGTGTCTGCCTGTGAGCAGCTGAAAATGAGGGCCTGTTTGGGGATGACAAGACAGTAGAAGACACGTGTCTCAAGGGGTTGAACATAGTAAGTAGCTGAGACAAGAAATTATTTTTTTTTCAGCTGGGACTAAAATTCCCAGCCTGTCTCAAGAAGGAAACTTTGATTTCTACCAGCAGAAGTACACTGGATGTAGTTGACAGGAATTCAGCTCCAGAGGATTGCAGTTGTTAAGAAATACCTGTTTTGCTGAACTGTGGTTCTTTATGTTAATAGAATACATAATTTGCCATTGATCCCTCAGAAAAAGTGGTTTTCTCATATGCAGAGTTTGAGTGTTGCTTCAGACGTCCCTGGGAAGAAAATGTAGTTTTGGACCCACACTGTCTGGGCTTTGCCCCCTGCAGCAGGTCCATGTCCCCAAGCTGAGATTAGGACACTTCTTTTGAAAATCTCCCCAAGCCTGCTTCTCTGATGAATGGCTGAGAGCAGCTGCAGTGTAAAGAGATTTGAGGAGTGCAAGAAGGAGACAGGGACATCGCTCTCCAGACTGGAGAGGCTGTGAGGAGCCATGGTGACAATTTTTACCTACTTTTGCTTTTCTCTGCCTCTACAAATGGTGTATCAGGATTTGTTGGATTGTGCTAGATGTTTTCTGAGCCCCGTGAATGTTTTGGTAAGCATTATTATTGCATGCTTCCATGCAGGCAGAAACTATGGAAGAAGCCACTGCATGAAAGTATCTTCAATCAGATTTCAGTGATTTCCTCAAGTCCAGTTGATAAAGCTAAGCCCCAATTACCCTTCGATCTCCAAAGCACCTATCAACCTCTCTGCTTATGCCCAAACCAAGTACTTCAAAGAGTTAAAAAAACCTAAATGTTATATCCTATGACCTGTTTCCTTCCCCAAGGTATTTCATTCTAGGACAAGTTGAGTGAAGGGGAGAGATTAGCAAGTTTTTGTTGTTTTGATTGCACACATATTTGGATCAAACTGTTGTAACATTTTTCATGAGACCTGCAAATTGCTTTCTTAAAGTAAATTTAATCCCTTTGAGCATATTGTGCACTTTATAGCTCTTAAATGATGCTTAGACTACAAGTTCTGTCACTGTTCATGAAAAGTAGGTTGTCTTAATTTGTAAGATCATGAGAATCTTTTAAGCCCACTGGCTCTCATTGCAGTCAATGGGATATTTTTCCTTTGTATTCCAGCTGGAAGAAGACAAGCTCTATTGCCACTGGGGAATGTACCTTTAACTGTCCTGCATCCTGCTTGAGTAATTGATGCATTCTGCACTAAGCTGTGACATTTTCATTTTCACAGCTGTCTATTAATTCTGACACAGAATAATTAAAAAGGAGAAAGAAGCACAAGGAAAACATCTCATAGAAGACGGTCACAGAAGCTGTGTATGTAAAAATGGATGCAGACAATAGGGTGGACCACAACTATAAATAAAGAGCTATATATACAACATATATATGTTTTATATATATTATAAGAGCTATAAATAAAATCCAAGGAAGTCCAGAAGCTCTATTTCCAATTATGCATGTACAGTGTCTTTAAGTGAGTGCTGCAATACCCTCATCAAAGTATTGCTTGGTACTTTTAAATACAGAACTTGGAGTTCTGGGCTGACATAGTAAAGCAGCATCACTAGCCTGCTTTCCACTGTAAGATTGAATAAATATGGCACAGTATGTTTTTCTAAAATGACTTTTTAAAACACCATCTACATTGATAACATACAGTGGTGCCTTACCATATCAGCACAGGGAAATTAAAGAATAACAAAGGAAAAAGACAAAAAAAAAAAAGGCAGTGCATTTTGAAGGACTGTAAAGGAAGAAAACTGAAATTTAAGTGTTAGCTGCCAAGAAACATTCCTTGTTGTCTTTGGGAGAACAGCAAGCACTTTACACTGTCTTCTTCCCTGGTGTTTCACTTTTTATACCAATACAAAACCACAGCAATGTGTTTTTAATCTTTCACTTCTCTCTATTGCACCTTGTCTTCTTATAGGTTTCCAGAGAAGATGGGATTCAAAAACTCTGATAGGGGAACAGATCAGATAAATCTGTGTGGGTTTTCATCTGATTTGTACTGAAATGACACTATGTGCAGTGCTGTGGCAAAGACACGAGATACAATTAAGACTACACAGCCCTCAGGAAGTATTAAGATTTAATAACAAGGCTGAAGCCTGATGTGCCATTCCCAGCCCTGTTTACATTATGGCATTTGGATGCTGTTGTAAGTGTGCTTCAAAATGAGTCTTTGCTTGGTTATGCAAATTGTTCTTGTACCAAGGAACCACTATGTGCTGCAAAATTAAAACTGGGAGGAAAAATATCCGCTGTGGGGATAACATGCAATAAATCCGCTGAAGCTGCTGGCTCTGGTGAGGTAATGTCTTGTCCCTCTATGGGTGGAACATTTCTCTATTGAATCATTACAGCTTTGCTCAGAAACATCCTACTGCTTGAACTGCTGTGGGAAGAACAGTAATGTCAAGCAGATATCAGGTTTTCCCAATAGGAGCATCCTGCTGGGAAATGGGCTGCACTGGTGTGATGGTGTAAAAAGCTCAGCTGTGGCAGCTCTCTGTAATTGCTATTCCCTTCTGATTCCTTTGCTGAATGTACAAAAGTGCTTCTCACAAACATGCCTGAGAACAAAATCCTTGACTTGTCACCAGTGTAATACTCTGCATGCTAAGCTCGGGTTTCTGACAAGCTCGCCTTCATCGTCTCTTGCAATCACTATTTGATATTGAGTCTGTCATCTCCTGTTATGGCGCCCAAGCCTGACACTGAGAACAAATGCTTCTGTTTCAACTGGTGATGTTTAATTTTTCATGGTGAGTGCAGTTTAGTGCCTCCCCAGGTAGGAGGCTCTGCTGCTAATTACCAAGGAAATGTTTTCTGCCTGCACAGGACACATGTGCACTCTGCATCTTGGTTCTGTTAAGCAGCTGAGCTGGGTGGGATCAGTGGTGGCGGCTGCTGGCTGCACCGACAGCCTCTTACTAACATTGCTGCTTGAAGAAAGACCTCAGTTTTCTCTTGTAGCCCACACAGCTGCAAAAGAAAGTCTGTTTTATGGGGACACTGTTGAAGGAGGTGTGTAGTCCTGCTTGAAAACTGGTAAGCATCACTCCCCAGAGAGGTGTGCTGTGTTTGTGTGGTAGGAACAAAGGGCAGGCTGGGTTTGGTTCTTCCATGTATAGTGGTAAGGAGCTTGGTCTAAATAATTTTTTGTAATTGACTTGTAGACCTATAGCAGAAAACATCTCAGATCTTCAATAGTGGGTTTAAATTTTTGTGGATTTTGGAGGGTTTGTTTGTTTATTTTTGTTTTGTTTTGGCTTTTTTTTTTGGTATATAGTTTAAAATAATTGCCATTTAAGATTTATTTTCTATGACTGTGTTGAAAAGATTGAAAGGTAAGGCTTATCTTACTTTCTATCTTATCTTACTTTTTTAATGTGCTTATATCAAGGCAATTGAATAACATAGCAGTTACTATATTCCATTTAAAAACTATAAATATGGAGTGTTCTGGGGTTTGCTTAAAAGGGGTTGTTTTGAATGTATACTTACTTCCTACATAATTTCCTAAGCTGTTGTTTACCCCCACCATTCATTTTTCAGTAGTGAGTCACACAGAATTCTGCTCTTCTCTTTGATCCTGCATTGTTTGCCAGGAGGATTTTCAGTAGCAGTCTACTGTACTCAGGGTAGAGCATGTAAGTGGAGGAATTAGAAATGCCCCATCATGGGTTTTTTGTGTCTGATTGTGCTGAAGAGAGGTGGCTTATGTAAGAAATAAAAGACAGTGAAACCTCTCCTATGATCAAGCAAAATAAAAAGTTGTATGTTATGTGGACTGGACCCTCTACCACCATAGAAGAAGCTGCTGCAGTGCTTGGACCTGCCTGGGCTGCTCCAGTACTTTCCTCTTAGGGAACTCTTGTTTCAGCCCAAGGGAGTCAGCAAATAGAGGTGGCACTGGCAAAAACTGGCTGAAAGTTTGCTTTCCAGGGTGTGCAGCTGCTGTTCCCATATCCTTATTTCCCCAACCAGAGCAGGGCTCTGTGGTTCTGTGCCTGTGGAGATTTCTTAGTGGCTGTGAGCTATGTATGGGGTGTAGGTTTGACTTTCTGGGAGCTCTCTTGACAAGTCTCACCCCACAGGGAATCAAGGAGGAGCAAGGAGATCTTTGGCAGAGACTTGGCTGGGATGATGAGCCCCACAATGATGCTTTGAGAAGGGGCTGCATGCAGGGCTCTTTTCCTCCATGTGCGTTATGGCACACTGACTACAGAGCAGATCCTGGGAGAAGATTGAGGTACACATGCCTTTCCATAGAGGGTCTAAGATTTTTAGAGCTGCTGTAACTAAATTTAAGAGATTTTTAGTTTGGAAAATAGAAGTTTAACCTTAGGGCTTGACTCAAGGGCTGGCATAGCTCACATAATAAATCCATAAACTATAGCAAACCCTAAAGCTGGCCCTGAGCATGGTTAGGATGTACAGCAAATCAAGCCCTTAAGGACTTATATGAGGCCCTAAAGGACTTAGAGAACTGCCAGTCCTTGAGACACAGAACTGTGCCCCCACTGCAGGAGGCAGGTATATGCTTGAAGAGCCCTGTCTCTCAATGCTCAAGAGGAAGGATTATGAGCACTCAAGAAAATGTTTAGTAGAAACGTTTAGTAGAAATACAAAGTGTTGCATGGTGTGCTGCTGCTGACACCTGGGTTGCTCAGGACTTCTTGGATCATATTCCTCTTGAACACTGGTGTTAATTTCACTTTGACAGCACTTGGATGTCTGTACTTCTATTCCAGGTCATACCATGGGTTTCTAAACCGAGAGAACCTCTTTCTCCACTGAATTACAGGGACTTTAACAAAGTCTTGCAATATTTCACATTACTGTGGAAGAGTGGAAAACTTCTATTCCAAATAAAAGCACAAGAATTTTATTAAAGGTAATTGGAGTAGCTCAATATATTTGACTTTCTGAAGAGTTACTTATGAGGTATTTTAGTGTGAAGTTGGGGTTTGTGACTGGGTAGTATAAAATTGAGCTGTGTTGTGTACACTTGAAAAGGATAATACAAATTCTAGCTAAATGGAAACCTTCTTCTAGGAGCAGTGAGAATTTAGCATTTCCTTTCAGATTTTGATGGTGGATGAGCTAAAGGAGCAGTCTACAATTTCTTTATCTTCACAAATTTTGACCTAATCTGCTTTCTTAAATAAATGAAAAAAGCCAGCTGAAAGCTTAGTTGTGCAAGTGAATGGCTATGACACTTGACCTTTTTCCACCAGGGCAGTGGTAACTCGAGTAGATCTTGCAGTTTTCTGCAAGTCCTGCAGATTTTGGTGTGGTCCCTCCTACAGACACCAGTGTCACAACTTTCACTGAAGATAGAAGCCAATGGTCTAGTGCTCATGGTGAAGAAATCAAAAATATGATTAACAGACAGCCAAAGAGAGAGTGAATCCAACCATGACACAAAGTGTGGTATTAAAAATTTGTAAAATCTAATTTTTTAAGCTAGACTCTGATTATCACAGTTTTCTTTTAGGATGGTGACATGCCAAAACAAGAGGGCCTTTGAACTCTTGGGAGGTTTCCTCTGCACACATGGAGGATAGAAACTTCTGTCTTTTAAGTGAAAGCTTTCGTTCTTATTTAATCTTGTACCTCCTGGAGCAGAAAAGTCCTTTAAGAAAAACACGAATATAACATTCAGCAATTTGTTATTGCTCTTTGGGGATGTTTTAATTCCCCCCCCCAGAACTGGTTTTGCTCATCTCCTTTGTGTTCAGTGAACATTAGTGAGCTGTACTTATTAGTCTTCATCTCCTACTTCAGGTCAGCAGAGTGTTGAGTCCTTATTTTGGGCTATACCCACCTTTGCCCTGGGATAAGGGCAAAAAAAAGTAGTTTGATATCTGTGTTAGACCTCATTATTCAATGTGTTTTTATACATGAGGGTGGAAATACTGTTTTCAAATCAGTATGTGTTGAGGTTTTTGCTGCAGATGTTTTGTTCAGAAAGTGACCAGCCTCACTGATGTGTGTTCTGGAACTGGAACTCTTTGTTTTTAGGAGTACATTTTATTATTGAGATGTAAAGCACACACCACATACTTCAGCAGAGCTAAGCAGCCTGTGTGCTAGGGAAACACTTCCAGCAATAAACCTGAGCTGAATAAATTCCTGTTTCCTGTAGCTGGGGAATATCCATATGTCACTGAGGAATTCCGCCAGCTCACATGTCGAAGTTCTATGTTTAATGTTGAAATTTAGTTTTAGAAGGGATTTACTAAATCATTGCTGCTATAGATGGGGAAACACGTAAGTAAACAGAGATTAATTGATTCTGGAGAACTGAGCTCCTTGCTTAGAAGAGTGCCTGGATGGGATCCTGTAATGGATGTCTGGGTGTCAGGGTAAAATATTGATGATTATTTCCATGGTACAGGTCACTGGAATGAATGAAATTATATCTTACAGACAAAAATTGATTTGCATTAATTTCTGTTTGGGATGCACAATTAATAAGAGAGCTATTTATCAGAAGATACAATACTCTGTCTCTTTGTATTTACTGTAATATTTTGTTTAATCAATTTCTACAGTGTTTTACCTGGGATCTTTTAGAGAATTAGAAAATTACTTTCATAAATGCGCAAGAATGAGCAAACAATAAAAAAAAAGTCACCACCTCATCTGATCTCATCTGATACCTTATTTAAAGTGGCAAACCACCAGGAATTCAGAATTAGTAACACTTCACAGCTAATACTGGCTTGTTAAAGATTTCTGATGCTAGAGCATCCTACTGTATTACATAGCTATGAACTGAAATTTCAGTGTCAGCTTGTAAGTAATCCAAATTTGTCTATCTATATGTCGCTGTTTTTGAAGTAAGAAAGGCAAAAAGACCAGGATCTTTTAATATGAATACACAGAAAGATCATTAGGTTTATTCTCTTTTAAAAGCATTCAATATTTCACATCTCCTGCCAGCCCAGCTGGGACTTTTTAAATACACATATTTTCAGAAGCTGACCAACATGTTTCTGGTGTGGTGTTTGGTTTATTTTTTTTCTTTTTCTTTTTTTTTTTTTTTCCTCAAAAATGCTGATGGGCCAAATTCATCTTAAGTCTGGATGAATTTTTAATTTTATAGAACGTTCAAAAATATTTTGAAACTGGACCAGGATACCCCTGCAGGTTCAAAATAAAAGAATATAGTTTTGTTTAGGATTTTGGAGAGGTTAAAATAGGGTAATTATTATACCAAAAAATACAAGTAGAAGGAAAAATCAAGCAATATTTTTTGCGCTATTAAAATATTTTATTCTCCCAAATACTACAGTAAAATATTATTTCTTGAACATTTTCATATCAAAGTCATTTGCTTCTTAACTTGTGTGTCACAAAAAAAAGATTCTGTCCCCAGAATTAGAAATAACAAAGACTCAGTCCATTGGGACTCCGATTTTGACACTGATTTTTATGTGGAAGACAGACTGGGATCACTGTGAGGGGTGTTCTCATGAAGCTTGTGACAATTATAATAAGTATGAGATAATGATAGATGAATATGGAAACATACAGATGGCAGCTGGTGGTCCATAAAAGATGCAGGAAGCCAAATCCAATTTGTTGTATTGGTTCAGACAGGTTTATTGTCTATCAGTGTACTTTGTGGAGTGCATTGAGAGTGTCTGGTTGCTCTGTGTTCCTTCCCTGTATTCTGTTTGGACTTGTTCTGCTAGCAATAGCTTATTTTTAAAATATGCTTCTTATTGGCTATGTATTTCTGTCATTCAGTTTTGGGCCACGTCACGTTTCCTCCTCTGACTAATGAACCTGTCTTCTCGGCCTGTCTTCTCCCCTTCTTGAAATGAAACAGCCATTAGTGCTTTTAGGGGTTCAAACCCACCTAGGTACCACATGGTCTGCTTTCCATGGGTTTGGAATGGGTTGCCGTGGGAGATGCTGCCCTGGGGCCAATGCTGAGGGTCCCAGCAGTACAGGGACAGCGCAGAAACACATGGGATCCTGTTTGATGAAAATAATTGTGTGGATAGAATTGGAAATCAAAATCCATTCTCTTTGCCAGCTGGTTCAGGTTCGTACCTGCTATGCCAGAGCACGCCACTGTCACTCCAGCTAGCTTGTTTTCAAATGTGAGGGATATTTTGGGACCAGTGGTTTTCCATTTGTACTCTGTTTGCTGGAGAACCTCAGCTCTGCTGCTGCCATTTTGCTGCCAGCAGCTCATTTCAGACACAGGATCTGGTATGGATTAGAATTGATTAACATTTCTATAGTGCTGCTTCTTCATGTGGAGCTGAGTGCCATTGTAGCCACTTGACAGCTGGCAATTTACATCCTGGAAGGGTAAAAGGTCTTGTCCTGAGTAATCAAAGGGATGACAGTGACTGTTCTGCTCATGTGCAATGGTGGTACCTAAGGGTCCTGAAGGAGGGGTTCTGTGCAAAGTACAGAGTCCAGTGTCCCTGTGCTGAGGGTCTCGGGACACCCTGCAAGGCAGAGAGGAGGAATGGAGACACAGCTCTGGCTTTGTACATCTGGGTCAATATCTGCTGTATCAGAGCAGCTTCTGGAAAAAAAGTGTGTAAAGAAAACAAAATGTACCTTGGACATCCATCCTCTTCTAGCAACTTAGCTGTCATTTGAATAATGGAAAGGTGTGAGCTCCTGGAATGAAGCATTTGTAGTGAAAGCAGTGATCCAGCAATGGAGTTTGTCATCTGGTTTTGAAAAGACTGATGACAATATTTGATAGATTTCTTCCTAATTTCTTTCTTTGTTTGTATTTCTGATATCTGCAAAAAAACCAACAAAACTCTTTGAGGAAATCCCATAAGGAAAAAGAAAATGTAAGGTGCACACACAGAAATCATTCAAGCTTGACTTGTACTTGCTTTTGTTTCATCAGGAGTGTTCAAAGTCACTTGAAAGATTTTTACTTTTCGTGTACTCAATTTCTTTATCCAAAAAATATTGGAAATGTCCTATCATTTCTCCTATCTCTGGAATCTTTCAGAGTGCACAGATATGACTACCCAGCATTTTCTTTCTATCCTTAATTGAAAGCCTGGAAAGTTTTGATCATTAATAAGCATATCTTTTCTTCCAGCTATTTACATGGCATCCCTACAAGATAGAGATTAGCATTGCTGAAAAACAGTTTTAACCCATTTAATCAAAATTACTTCTTTCCCTCAAGCAGAAGTCACTTTTATGGTTGCCATCATTCCTCTTACTCCTCACTCATCAAGGTCTTTCAAATAATACTGCAGACAAGGACTGATTTCTAAAAAAAATGCATCAGCCTGTTCTTTGAGACACTCTCTATGCATTATAAAGAAGGAAAGAGTTCTAGGGGGCTAGTCAAGTACTCCATGTGTCTTGGTTTACAGGCATATCTTCTTCTACTTTGTTGTTCAGAGCACCCTGAGTGCTCACAGCTGGTCTTATGTGGCCTCGGTTCCTGGAAGGCTGTTGCCACCACAGCACTCAGGAGTGGCTGCACACGTGCTTTGGACATGGCACATCCATCCCGGATTTCAGAGTGGCTGTGGGGAGCCATTAATTCCATCCCATAACGGTTCAGGCTCTGTATCACCACTAGTCAAACCTGATCAAGTGCCCATTCTCCCTGCTCCAGCTCTACTGCCTCCAGGGGCTGTGGGCCCAGGCCAGGTGGGGCACGCTTCCATCTCCATCTGAGCTCTCTCTTCCTTTTCCAAGGCAGCTGCTCCAGTTGTGAGCAGCAGTGCTCTGTGCTGCTCATGCAGGCTCCTCAGATCCCATAGATCCCAACTCAGCTGCCAGAGTCTGAGCTGGCAGCTATCCTACTGCTGATTGCTGCTTCTGAGCCACTGCACTGTGTGCCTAAATAAAACACTTTTGAAAGTACTTTGCACTTAGATGACATGTCAGTTTTGCTGCAGTTAGCTAGTGTTATTTGTCAGGCTGGGGTGAGTTCTGGCATATTGCATTTGACTCTTCTTCGTATAGGGTATTGCAATACCATTAACAACATTTACAAACGCTGTCTGCTGTTTGGGCAGAAATGAAAGTGCTGTGATGAGTCTGATCTGGGTGGCAATCAGGGAATCATGAAATGATGCTCAGTTTAAAGGACTTGCAAATTCATCTGGGAAGCATCTTTGCAGGTGAATGGAATAGCAGCCCATTCGCTTAAATTGGGTTTGGGGATAAGTAGAGGTTCTGGTAAGATTCAAATGCAATTACATCAATCATTCAGAATGTAGTAGTTTCCAATACCAAATATTCTCCTCAGTACTGCCCTTGCAAGTAGATAGAGGGAAAAAATCAGCCTAAGGGAATGCCCACATTTTCTTAGAAAATGAGACCACTTATTTTGCACAGGCATCTGTGTTTTGTGTGTGTGCATTTGTAATCCATTACTTGCAGAGCCAGCAGAAGCTAAAATCTGCTGTGGACCTACACTGTGCTAGTCCTTTTTTGGCTGACTGACTATCCAGGTGAATATATTTTACATCCCCCTTGTATTATAAATATGTCAACTATAAAGTATATAGGAGGCAGCGCCCATAGATAAGATTGTAAAATAGTTTTCATTACACAGTTTCCTGGATTTAGGTGCTAGAACTTAGTCAAACATTTGCCTTTCTAGATGAGAAATACGCATGGCTGGTGTCCAAAGATGACAACCTGATTTTAGAGGTGTTACAGATTCTAAATGATATGTCTTAGATCTGATACTAAACAATATTTTTGAGAGAGGAAAGTGGAAAAAGAAATGTTAACATTTAAAGTGATTTTTAAGATGCTTCACTGGGAAGGTGGGAATCATATGAAACTTTGAACCTGATGGCCTGATCATGTTTGCACAGCAGGGGTTTCAGTGTGCTACAAACTTTGGGGAAATGATATTAGTGATCATTTGAAAAGCAGCTGATGTTTGTACATGGCACAAATCCTACGAGCCCTGCTGTCAGTCTCCATGGGAGTCAGGTGTGCTTGCAAAGTCAGTCGAGTTTTATACTTGGCCGCCTGATCCAGTGCACCGCTCCAAACTATCTCAGAAGGCTTTCCAACAATTTCAGGGGATGCGAGGTCATGGCAAGCAGACCCTTTTCTTGTAGCAGCTCGAGCCCTTGTGCTCCCTGTTGGCTGTAGGGGATGAATGTCCTTAAACTAAATAAACTCAGCTCCATATAGGGAGTTCAGAAGAGCCTTTGAAGATTGGTGCCCTGTCGTCTCAGTGGGGATGTCAGAGCCCTGGAAACTTTTCTGTGGAAAAGCCTCCAAGCAGGCATGCTCCAGCCTCCTGTCCAAGTCTGCTGACACTGCAGGTGCTTACACAGATCCATGTAACCCCACTGCAGGGAAACTATTAAAGTTGCGCAGTGGAGCACTCAAAGCCAAATACAAGTCAAGAATAAGGTTAAAGACACAGTTTTACTCCCCCCATCCCCTTCCCACCCGGTATTCATTCTGTTACTTTGCAGTTGCCTCACTGCAGCACTTTTTTTTCCCTGGGAAAGCACAAGTAGGTTGGAGAAGAGTGCCCAGGGGAAGCAGAGACACTACTCGTGCTAGAGGCACTGTGCAAGAAGCTGTGCTGTCCCCAGGGACTGCCCTCGGGATGCACGGGGAGCGGTGCCACATGTCTGTTTTAAGGAGAAGGGAGCAAGTGGAGTGCTGCACCTCCAGAGAGGGCAAGGACTCCCAGCCTGACTGCAGAGCCTGGGTGGCTGCTGCTCTTGTGGGAACAGGGGCTGAGAGGAGGTCTCTGTGAGCAGTTGAGGGCTGGCTGGCAATGTTAGCAGAAACAAATCACAAAGAGGCGTGCAGGGCTCGAACCTGATTGATTTCTTGCTGGGAAGGTACATCATGTGCTTCTAGCTGGAGGGGGTTACTCAAAATTAATTGGTGTGTGGGTTGGGGGGGCCCTTACCTGTGCTGGCAGAGTTTATTCTGCAAAAATCTGAGGACTGTGGCATGGGGCAGGATGGCTGCTGGTGGGGATGGAGCATGGTCTGCATGTCTCTTCCTGACCAGCCTTGCCACCTGTGCCCTGTGCCAAGAGCTGATGTGCATGTCATGCACCTGGGCCAAGACTTACCTGTGCACCTGCAGACTGTGGAGATTGCTTTATGTATGTCTGGCAGGGAGGACTCACTGTTTGGCTCAGTTTATTATAACAGTGTCTGGCTCCTCTTTTCATTACAGACATGTGAGTGGAAACATTTGGAGAATACAGTACAGACTTCCTCCCAGCTAGCCCTGGGGGGGGAGATCAGGTGGTATTTGCTTCCTTCAGGGATGGGTTTTCCTGCCCCTTATTTACTGGGGCTTATTTCCTATGAGATCTGTGAGAGGGCTGGGCCTTCCCATGGCTGATGCCACAGATCTGCTCGAGGTCCCCAGCTGCAGAGCTGCATCAGCGCGTTAATAATAAATTAGTTAATGGGTGTCTGAGGAGAGTCCAGAAGTAGCTTATGAACAGTTAACCTGAACATTTCTGCATCACAGCCAGTGTGGTTTAAACCTGCCTTCTGCCCCTTCTGACACTTGATGTGCTGGTGCACCATCCATCTTTCTCCTGGTCATCTCTCCTCAGGCATCAATGTGCAGGGTGCCGTGTGTGACCTGAGGACTTGCTCCAGGAGCAGCAGCTGAAGTAATGAAGGGCACATCAGCTGTGTTTCTTCCTTTCACATGGAGTGCATGCTGCCTCTCTGGACCAAATGAGGGGATTTGCTGCTGAGAAGCAAATCTCGAAGTGCAGGTGGCTGCTGACACTGCTGGACTCTTTAAGCAGCGCTTGCTTTTGACTCACTGAGGTCAACAATTGTGCTGCTAAAAACAATAGGGAGTTAAACGCTGCAGATGTATTTCCAGAGTCTGTTTCATATCATACAGATTGCCTATCTGTATGGGATGCTTAACATTGGCTCTAGCAGAACTTATCCTCTGCATCAGATAGACACTGAGTATCCTTTAGGAAGCCTAAGCTAGAGGAAGAGACATTGCTTATGTTTAATGAGGCCAGCTAGCCTAAAGCAATCCACCTGGCTACAAAAACAAGTTCTATGGGATGCTGCTTTTGCTCTCTTCAAATATTTGGTGGAAAGCTGAAGCATTCTAATGCCTGTCTTAGTCTCTGGGTGTACAAACCACAGGGTAGAACAAAACAGGTGTTTTTTGCTTTTCTTTTTATATTTATATCCTTGAATTTATATCCTTGTTTTAAAAAGAACATCAAAAACTGAAGAAGGTGCAGAAAGGAATCATGGAAATAAGAGAACGCAGTTACAGGCACTGAACACCTCAAAGAAAGACTGAGAGGTGGCTTGATGTCATGTATAAACTTGGCCACAAAGGGATAGTGAGAGTAAAAAACTGGTGAAGAAAGGACTGTCAAGGACTAATAGTTGAAAGCTGATACCATTGAAATTCCAACTCGAAGTAAGTCACCACTTCTATGGCTCTATAAAGGAACAAACGAATGAAATTTAATAACTCCTCATATACAGAGGTCAGACCAGATAATTGGTTCATTCCTCTGGGCTTAAGTTCTGTGAATCCAAGAAATGATGTACCTCCTGTGGCTTCACCAAGGAAAAAATATGTATTAACTAGCAAACATGTTTCCTCAACTGTGAACCAATTTGAAGATGTTTTCTATGATCTAAATGTGGTTTCAGAGTGTCAGAATTTTAGAGGCATTTTTGCTTCAATTTTTGGTAAAGTTATGTTGAGACCAATTATCTCTGAATTATTACTATGTACAATTTGGCAAGCATGCATTGATTTAAAATGGATTTAAGAAAGTCTTTGGAAAATAATATGAACGAAGAATCTTTTAAAAAGCTAATGTTTCCGAACTGAGCAGTATTTTATCCTTTGAGAAATGAAACAAATTATTTTGCTTTCAGACCAGTATAAATTAGGAGCAATTAAACTAAAGTCAGCAGAATGACATTTGTCAGATTGGGTGTAAGCAAGTTTGAGTTGCAGGCCACCAATAAGGAACACTGTAAAATGTTCTCCTTGAGGGTTTTCTGATTCAGCTGTTTATTAAGACTGCTTAAATTTTCATAATGTATAACTTACCTGATAAATTTGAGTTCTTTTTCTATCAGTGAAAATGTGCAGACTACCTCCAAATGCTGGAAATGACGGATTTTCAGCCACTGTATGTCTGTGGAGTTCACTTTGACCATCTGCATTTTGCTGCCTGTGGGCTTGCAGCCAGTGGGTCATGTTCATCATGTGCTGCTGCCCCAGCCAGGCTTAGGCATGACCTTCTTTCAAGCAGGATGAAGAGACGCACCCAGGGAATGAAAGTCCCTTCAGAAAGGGGCAGAAAGGGAGGCAGAGTTCTTCCTGCTGGGGTATGCAAGACCTGCAGGGCCAACCCTGTCTCAGCCCCTGAGAGGAAATTCTTGGATTGGACCTGGGCCTCCTGCCTGTCTTCTGCCCCCTCCATCTCCTGCTTATCCCCTCTGGAGCCCTTACCCTACAGTGCCCAGCATGTGGAGTCATGGTCACACTGGAGCTCGAGCCCTGCTGCCTTTCCTCTGCCCTGCGAGCTGCCCGTCCCTCAGCGCCCGAGCTCCAGCGCGGGGCTTCCTGCTGTGGGAAAGCAAAACACCAGAGTCTCCCCATGAATGATCTTTTTCTTATGTGCATACATTCACATGCACATATTCATATGCCATGTGTGTCTCCATGTGCACAGTTACGTATTCATAAGGAGTGGTTGGTAACCAAAGTCTGGGGAGTGCAGAAGAAAGCCTCTGCTGTGTGGCTCTCCTTCTCATAAATTTTCCTCCTGTGTGAGTGGGGGAAAAAAAAGCGTGGGACAAGCATGCATGCATTCATTGTTATGTACAAGGGGAATTTGCATTGCCTGGTGTGTTTGAATTAGTACATTGACAAAAATGTGGTTTTGACTGTTTGGAATGGTTATGCTGAAGCACTGCGCTTTGTGTTTCTCTTGCCTTAGCCTCTGTCAAGCAATTCTCAGAATAGCCTCAGACTTGGGATGTCTGAATTTAATTACTGTTAACACTAGAGATATTTAGTCCCTTTTGGGGGAGGAAAAAACCACAAATTTTCAGGAGCGGAGGTAGCTTGTAAAGATAGCAGCATTGCGAAGTTTGTTAGCTGGTCTGTAGTAATTAAGCTTATTTCCATAGCAACATTATCAGTTCAGCTCCAGAATTTTAAGATTTTTGTGTGCCTGGTAATTAGAACTAATATCCTAATTTTAGCAGAGATATTACATTTTTGTTTGGCAAGAGCCTTGTAACTAGGCAAACTGATTGAAGAGTGAAATAATGTTCTATTTTCCTTGATTTCTCTTTCTTGGATCACTTCAGGCTGCTTAACCAGCTAAAAGCAAATCACTGCAGTCTGCTTTCTCAGTACATAAGACTGAATTTACCATTGAAGAGAAATGTGTATATATTTGTCTATCTATATATATATGTAAAATGTGCTTACAGTTATAAAAGCTTGCCTATCTGTGCAAGTCCATAGCAAAACACAAAGACAGAGCTGAAGTACAGCAATTAAGAATTCCCATGCAGTTCTCATCTAAGCTGCTCCAGAACAGTATGGCAGTGGCCTCTCTCTCTGAGGAGGGATTTGAATGAGTTGCTGCTGAGCCCAGGAAGGGAGAGTATCCTGCCTGCTCACGAACAAGCCATGGCATCACGCAGCTGGGATCTGCCGGGAAATGAGGCCCCCATCCCATCTTGGTCTCACTTCTCACCCGTGTTCCTTGGTTTCCATGAGGTCTGTGATCTTTTCCAGGGCAGAGTGCCATTTTTCCACTGAATTTGGTGGAATGACTCCAGTTTATACCATTAATAATTGTATATAATTATAATACTAATTATACTATTTGGCCCCATATGACCAGTCTCTGCCTTATTACTCTTATTTCTTGTAACCAGCCTGGAAGAGTATATTATAGTAGAGTATAGTAGAGTATATGTTTCATAATTATATACATGTTTGCCTCACAAATTAAAACATAAGTTTTCTACTCACCAATGTTGTCTCTGAAAAGAGTTATGAAAAACCAAGCAGCCTCAGTGGGAGAACTTGGGTTTGTGTGGGTTTGTGTCCTCTGTCCTCTAATCCCTCTCAGCTCCTGCAGCATGCCGTGTCTGCTCTATTTTCCCAGCCTGGTGGATAAACATCAGCCCAGGCTGTGGCTGACGTGAGTTAGGTGTGTGGGCACACACAACAGGCTGTTGCCTCCCAGGGTGGGCAAAATATTCCTCTCTGTCTTCTGCACCTACTCAGCCTCTAATTTTCACAAGACCTGTCAGGACTTCTGCCTCTGAGGCTTCTTTCTTCCCTGAACCCAGCTGTCAAAGTTGCTTAGAACTGGTCAAGAAGTTCAGGGATGGCTAAGGAAGGAAGGATATGCCCTACAATGTCATTTTGTAATCCTCCATTTTCTTAGAAGCAAGGCTAAAGGGTCTGCAGTGTTTTGAAAATAAATCTCTGCACCTAGGCAGAGTTCATGAGGACCCATTAGATATCTACCTGCTGGGTCAACATGCTTTGGGGGTATTTTTAAAGACTTTTTTTCCCTATAGTCAATTTGTTTCTTCAATTCACTCTTTAAAATAAGGCTAATATTGGAAATACACCACTTTTGAGCGGCACAGCAGGTTCAGCATAGGCAGGGGGTATATAGTGGAAAATAGCCTTAGAAGACTTGTTCCTGTTGCTAATGAGTTCTGAAGGTAACAGAATAGTTAATGTATTCATAACAGACTTAGACTCAAAGATTTGTAAATAATGTATGACTTTCTGTGACTGGGAAGCCAACTACCATAAAGCTTGGACCCAAGTAAAAAAGAATTTTATAGCACCAAAGGACTTTGGATTTTGCAGATGCAGCAATTCAGATATAATCCCCCTGGCAGGGAAAAAAAAATTATTTAGTCAACTTCCCATAGAATATCTGTAGGCTTATAATTCCATTTTTATGGCCTCCTGGCATTCTATCACAATTTGGCATCTACTTTCTCCTATGGAAAATGAAACTCCTTGCAGTATGGCCAGTATCTTGCCAACTTGTATTAATTTGTGAAAAAAACCCACTATTATAAATCTAAATTAAAGATAGCAGAGAGATACACTGTTGGCATATGACCTCCCCGTCGGTGATGGATTTGTGTATACGTTGGCAGATAGTAACTATTCTTAGGAAATTCTAGTGAAATGGACAGACATACTTTGCATGTGAATCATGGTGGCTTTTGGGAGTCTGGAACACTGATTTCTTTTGCCATGGATTTAAATGGCTGAGCTGCTGTTAAAAGTATGAAAAAACACATGGAAATGCTTTTTTGTAAGATTGCAATGAACGTCAGAATGGCTGCTCAACAAAAGGCAATGGCAAAGGGGACAGCTTATAGTTTATACACTGGATTTGAGGGAATTTGTTCCTGGTTTTTATGAAGGTAAAATGAAGGTGTGAGCAATGCCTTGCTGTAGCCAAGAACTATTCCAAAGTCTGAGCATTGATGGCAACCTTTCTACATACAGTGAAGTAACATTGCTTACACTCCATAAGAACAAAATGACTGGAGCGTGCCCAGAGAAGGGCAGCAGAGCTGGGGAAGGGTCTGGAGCACAAGTCTGGTGAGGAGCAGCTGAGGGAGCTGAGGGTATTCAGCCTGGAGAAAAGGAGGCTCAGGATGGGATCTTATCACTCTACAACCAAAGAGACTGTAGCCAGGTGGGAGTCGGTCTCTTCTCCCAGGTGACAAGTGACAGGACCAGAGGAGATGGCCTCAAGCTGTAACAGAAGAGGTCTAGACTGAAAATTAGAAGTTGCTTCCTGTAAAGGATTGTCAAGCACTGGAACAGACAACCTGGGGAAGTGGTGGAGTCACCATTCCTGGAGGTATTTGAAAGATGTGTAAAGTGGTATTTGGTGACATGTTTTAGTGATGGATTTGGCACAACTGGGCTAATGGTAGGACTTGATGATACTAAAGGTCTTTTCCAACCCAAACAATTCTATGCTCCATTTGATTGGCTCAAATGAGGCAATTTTGGCTTTTAAGAGGGGAAGTGGACAGATGAAAGTCATTACCATGAGAGACAAGAAGTGCTGGCTGTCTAGTCTGTTGTTATTAAGTTTGTGTGAGGACACAGCAGCTCTGTGGCCAATTCAACCAAGCTGTCTTCACTTGGGAAAATTTTCCTCCTTGCTGGGAGCCACACTCTTGAAAGAGATGGAGGATTTGAAGCCCCTTGCTATCAGACACACTACAACCTTTCTTTAAAATTCACTTTGGGCTTTTGGACCTGTGTTCCCAAAGGCTGCATTGATTTACAGCACCAGGTGAGACTGGAGAATGTTATTCAAAGTTCCTAATTGCATTGTTCTCAATTTTAGCATTTGATAGGGAGACCTTATAATTTTTAATTTTTTTTTAATTCCTCTGGTGTTTTTGTTAAAATCCTTTGGGCTTTGAAGACAATAGTTGAGTTAATAGTTGGAGATACATTTTCATAAGGTGTATTTCCATGTTCCTTGGCTCCAGGAAGGGGGTCAGTACAGAGAACAAGGAGATTTCTTTCCACTAACCTCAAAATTTTGGTAAGGTAATGACTAGGTAATAACTTATGGATATGGCAAAATAAATTAATTTTATGGGTTTGTTTGGCCCTTTGTTCAGTGAAAACTTGAAATCTAGATGTCTATCAGTGGTTATAGCATAATTTGCAACCCTCAGTTTCAAAAAGATTTTATGAACGATTTACACAGACATTTCCTGATTGACAGAAAACAAGAAATTGCTGTTCTAAAAATTCTGCTTTCCTAGGAGACTGTATCCAAAGCACCTTTTTGCAAGTGCTGGTGCCCTTAGCAGCAACACATAACTTGTTGAAATGAAGGAACAGCTGAAAAATTACATATCTTTATGGTTTCAGTTGTTTCAAAAGAAGTGGGTCAAAATGTGCCTTTTTGCTCGTGAAACATAGTAATATTTTGCCTTCATGATTAAGGTAAATCACCTTGGCTATCATACTGTGATAACTACGTATTAGGACTGACATTTAGGTACAAATGGTGGGAATCTGGTCTGCTGCACACAAATGAGGAGGCTCCTACGCAGAAGCATGTCTTTGGCCTCTCTCTGTGTGATTCTTACACCTCATGCATGAAAAATAGAATTGTGAAAGGGTTTTTTAAGGCTGCAGTATGCTGTGGGATTTATTGTGGGGAGTAGTGAGAACCAGGAAGCCGAAGTGGCCTATCATATTCTGTCTGATAAAGGGATTTGTATGGCCTGCTACAAAAGGTAAGGGGAGTAGTGTTTCTGCCTTAATGGATAGTGCATAGTAGTAAATAGGAAAAAGAAGAGGTAGCAGTGTTTCTTTGCTTTAAACTTTATAGGTAGAACATCATAATCCACAATGCAAAATCACATAAGGTCTTTCCCCAAGAAAGAGTCCTATTAACTGGTGCAGAATATGGGGATTTCTTTTGCTAAATATGTTTGGGAGACATTTTTTCTATTCTCTCTGCACTCTGATCAAGTGGATGGAGGAGTTAAGTTCTCCTGTTAAATGGAGAAGGTGAAACGTTGAGGATAGTAAGCGTGTCTGGCCTGAAACGGAGGAATCACTGGAAACTGTGAAGAAAATTTCTTTGAAGATTTAATGGAATATTAGTGAGTGGCATTTCCTTATGGTGCCAGGAACAGGATGATGAACCCCTGGATCAGAGTTAAAATTGAAGAGGAGGCTGTCAGCTAGAAAGAAAAGCTACCCAGGAGGCCCCAAGCTTGGGAACACTTGGACTGCTAGCCATGGATGCACATGAAAGCTTTAGTTCTTTTCCCCCCACATTCTTGCATAAATTCTTTCATTTTGCAAGGCTGTCCTGCATTGTTGCAAGGGAATGTGCCACTAGATACAACCCAGTCTGCCCACATGTAACCACATAAAGGGCAGAAGGGTTTGCAAGTGTCAGCTTCTGTCTCAGAAGAGATTGGAGGAATAAGCACTGTGTCTTGGTTGCATTACTAGAAGAAAGGGAAACTTGTTGGGATCTGCTCAAAGAGTGATAGCAGGAAACCTGCTAAAGTTAGGGTACCTGCTAAAGATAAGGATGTGGTCTGATAACATTTAAACTTGGTAGCATGTGATAGCTATGTTATGACTTAAATGCGTCCTCCTGGTCACCCAAATGAAGTACCTGATTGTTGCATATGGTTGTTGAGAATGTACCTGATTCCCTTTCTGTTTATTTTAGTTTTAAATATCTCATCTACAAGACTATTTGACAGCTCTTTCTTTGCAAATCATTGCTATATTGTTGACTCATTGTCCAGGATAAAGTGAAAAGGAGATAAACTGCAGCTGGCTCTGTGCTTTTCACCCTACATGATCTCTGAATGCTTGACATGACCATGACCCACTCCAGACACCACTGAAATATGTACACTGAGTAATTGTGCAGTGATTGGCTGGGTTGAGACTACAAGTGAAAAACACATAATGAGTTTGCAATTCCAGTAAGCCTTTAGTGAAGCAGTAGTACATTGCTAATTCTGTCAGTGTAGTGTTTGTTTATGGAAAGAGAGCTTCTCACAACAGGTTTGAAAAGCTAAGGAAAGCATTTTCAGACCACAGTAGTACTCAGTTTTGGTCATTTAAATGACCATAAAAGATGACTTGTTAGGTAGCAGCTTGGCTGGTTCAGTTTTACAAGTATTATTCGAGAAAGTACTTGGACTAACCTGGAAAAATGGGCTCGAGAACAAGGAGGTTTGTATTCAGCTAACTAGAAAATGATGTGTTCAATATTGGAAAGAAACGTAACAGGTAAAACTCTGGTCATTGATATGGTTATTGCTTCAGAGCAATTACTGATATTAATAAAATCGGTAATGGAGATGGAAAGGGACATCTACTGCCCAGGTATACTTAATATCTGTTGATGCAGAACAGTTTTGTTATACTTTCTAATAAAAAGCAGCAGTGCAACGCTATATCAGTTAAATCACTTAGAGGAATTAAAATACTGATAAGCTAATACTGATCCTTCTAATTATTGAATAGATTAGCATTAAGAAAATAAATGATGCAATCCTGGACTTAAAAGAAGGTAATTTTATTAGAGATAATTTCCTTAGTTGTTTTTTTCTTAGTAGTCAAGTGTGATTTTTTTTTACAGCTGACAATAAAAAAGATATATGGAAATCCAACCAATTTTTAAAGAAAGTATAGTATATAGAAACAGTTGCTTGCTCTTTGGTTCAACAGATATATTTACTTTCAAGTAATTAGTGAAGACAAGTGCGTTCACAGAAGTTTTAAAAACTTTGTAGATTCACATCACAATAGTGCTTCCATTAGTAGTGTACCCACAATCCAGAATTCATAACATTTCCAGAAAAAGTACATGAAGTCATGTTGACAATGCAGCATGCAAGAATTCTGTGAAACTATTTCACAGAAAAAAATCGTAGAGGTGCTAATTTAAATTTTTTCCTGGTTTGTTATTTTGGCTACTGAGTTTTTGTCTGCTTTCTTGGGTGGGTTTTGTAGTGGCTGATGCCAGTAGGAGAAAGGATGTGTACAGGGAGCCAGAGCAAGTTGTCTTTGGTAGTATGACCATGAGACACAGAATATGTTAAGTTTGAAGGGATCCACAAGGATCATTGAGTCCAACTCCTGGTCCTGCACAGCACCATCCCCAAGAGTCACTCCATGTGCCTGAGAGCGTTTTTCAAACATTTCTTGAGCTCTGCCAGGCTGATGCTGTGACCACTGCCCTGAGGAGCCCGGTCCAGTGCCCAACCACCCTCTGGGTGAAGAACCATTTCCTAATACCCAACCTAAATCTCCTCTAACACAATTTCAGGCCATTCCCTTGAGTCCTTTCACTGGTCACCACAGAGCAGAGATCAATGCCTGCCCCTCCTCCTCCCCTCATGAGGAATCTGTAGCTGCAATGAACTCTCCCCTCAGTCTCCTCCAGGCTGAACAGTGACCTCAGCAGCTCTTCATGTTGTGTGCCCTCCAGACCCTTCACCATCTTCATTGTCCTCCTTTGGATGCTCTCTAATAACTTAATCTCTTTCTAAAGTCTCATAAGTTTCAGATGTCTTCAGACTTCAGCCAGGAGGGAGGGGAAATAAAAAAATATGAATACTTCAGACTTGCCATTACGTTCCGAGGACTCTTATTGGATTAATTTAAAGTCCGTGCATTGATCAGTCCTTAGTTTGGATGACTGGCACTGTGCTGTAAATAGTGGTGAAAACTGCTGAGGATGTTGTCTAACCTTTCCTTGTAATGGCAGCATCAATCACTCTGTGATTAACATGCTGACAGGCACTTTTTTCATCTTCTCCTATAGCATCTCTTCCAGGAAAAAAAATGGATTAACAGCTGAGCGCTGAAGGAAAAGGGTCTTCTCTGAGACTCTATGAAAATCCAGGGAAAAACATAATTTGTCATGTGTCATTTGGAATAATGAAGCAGAGAGATACCCTCTTCATCCATCAGAATCAATATTTTTTAAATATAAATGGAAGTATATAACTGAGAATGAGCATTGTTTTTCCATTGAATACCTGTAACCAAATTATATGGTAACTTTGATTTATAAATGCATTTTTTTTTTCTGGATGGGGAGAGATCAGTCTAATCACATTTTTACAGCCAAAATCTCATTCTTCTGGGATATCAGTCAAATATGTGCCTCCTCTCACCCCTGTCTTGAGCATGAATATTTAGCAAGATTCAGGAAAAGTGTGTAGTAAAGAAAACTAACTGCAAATAGTAAGATAAAGCAAAGAGAGAAAACATTTAACTGCATACTAAAATATAAATTTTTATTTCTTAAGTTTTCAGAATGCTCTTTTGAAGAAACAGTCAATTTTCATCACTACTTGTACTCTAAACAAATGAGTAAAGAAAAGTGTACCCAGTAAATAGCAGAGTAAGAGGTTACTTTATTTATTGTGCTCTCAGCATATTTTACGAGTATTTAATCTAATATTGCTTTTTCTCTGTACTATCCTAAGAGAGGTTATACAAAAATTTCCATGGCCACTAGAATTTCCAAAGCATGTGTAATTCCCCCATCAAAACAATTCTGAGAAATTAGAAGGTGTTACTTACTACACCCTCTGTGGTGAACAGCACTTAAGCTGTCAACAGGTCATTGTCCTAAAGATGGACTCCTCTAGTGTTTTGGAGTCACTAATCCTCTGAGGTGAAAACTTCATTTTCTCTGACTTTTAAAATCCAGAACTTCATCTGCCTCCAGGTTTGAAAGCTGCTCACAGAGTGTTCAGTTCTCCCAGCACTGCACTGACCCAAAGCTTTTGCTGAAGTGCAAGCTGCAACTCAGGCAATTAAATTAATAGAAAATCTATGCTAGAAAATAGAAATTAATAGAAAAGGTAGTTCAAACATAATCTAGACTGGTGCTTGTGTGAAAAAACTGTACTGGCATTTTAATGGATATTCTATAACTCAAAGAGCTTTCCTATTGACCTAGAGTGAATTGTTTTGTTTTTTTTTCCCGTTTTGATATCTTTTGAAGGCTTCTGATGAACAGACCAAGAGTCTTCCCCAAGGAGCATCTTCAGCAGAAAGCAAATAGTAAGTAATGAATACAGGAGGCATGCAAGGTGCACCTTGCAGACAGCTACTCGATTCCACAAAGTCTAATGAGTACCTCCAGAAATTGTACTGCCTTGTAACTGTAAAGTACCATATGATACCCAGTTTATGTGCAGCCTGTGATTTGTTTTTGGGCTTGCACTGGTAGGGCAGTAATCCATATTTTTCAGCAAGCTTTCTGTGCCCTCCACTCTTTGTCAGATGTAGAAACTAAAGAAGAGATTGTAAAATGAAAGTATTTTTAAACATCTAAGTGTTCTTATCCCATTTCAGTCAACTGGCTTTAGGTGATTAATATTAGTCATTTCATAAGAAACAAACAGTTGTATTGAAATTGAAACTAGGTGTCTGTTATAAACCATCTTCTGATCCCACACCTAACTTCCCATGTGGGAAGGCTCATCTTTCCAGAAGTTCATGTACCACACCTCAGCAGTGAGTAAGGGATTTCTGGGAATGTAAGGGAAACAAACTTGGGTAAAATTGTGAACGCTCACCTATTTCATAGTTAGAAAAATCTCAGTCTGGGGTGTTCCTTCTAATTCTGAAAGAGCTGCACTAGACATCCCATGCATGCTTTGTCTTTGGGGACTTCCTTTGGGCTGTGATTGTCTTGTGGGAAATAATAGGTGACTTGCAGATATGTGCAGTAGACTCATCACTTAAAATGCAGAGGGAAAATAATTAATCAGAATTTTTTGAGACTTGGCTGTAAAGGTTTGTCCTACTTTGTGACTGACAGTTTAGGCAAATTATTTAGAACACTTGCATATTAGTTAGAAGCTGTATATATGATCATATTTCTTATCTTTTTGACAACATGTGTTACGAGCAATGCAAAAAGGATGGTAATTTTGCAAATTGGTGTGCAAAAAGTCAGCAAGGTCACTGAGGAGGAAATTCAGAGTGGTTGGTAGGTGTCAGAAATGTTCAGGGTCTTGGGGCAAAGGAATGTCCTTTATAAAATATGCCAAAACTCCTGGTATGTGTGAGGACGTAGTAGGCATGAAGCCTATTCCCTACTCCTGGTAGAAATAAGAGTTGTAGTTTACTGGCATACATCTTCTCTCTTTTCCTGCCTGGCTGCTGGCTTCCAGCTATGAGCAGACATGGAGACTGGTAAAGAGATGATGCCTGACACATCAACAGCTTCACTACAGGGGCAGCACACAGAGGTTCAGTTTGAGGGTGGGTATAACACACGAGAGCTGTTTAACACAGCTTGATGCAGCATAATCCTTGTATGCTGCTGGGGATACACCCTAGATGGGTGGAAGACTGGCTGGTTTGTTGGGTCCATAGACTGGTAGTTAATTGTTATGGAAGATGGGAAGGTGATTTTTTTTTTTTTTTTTACACCTGCCATTCTTTTTTTCTCTTTTGAAGTTCAAATTTTCAGTGAGGTTTTGCACATCTAGGAGACGATTGTTTTCCAGTTTTGATAATTACTTTGTATACCAATTCTTCCAGTCATTAGACACAAATTGCAGTACCTTGCAAACAGATCTGATTTATTGTCTGACCTGACTAGTAATGAAACATTTTGGCTGTATCTGGCCTAATTCTCTGCTGTGTAAACATATGTAGCAACTTTGAAGTGAATGGCAATACATGAGATTGTGCTAGTGATAAGTTTGGCCCATTATTAATAAAATGCAACAAATAAATAGGTTTTGTGCTTGTAAATTATTTGAATATTCAGACCAGGACCTGCTGAGAAACCATTATA
Organism: Parus major; assembly: GCF_001522545.3. NCBI lineage: Eukaryota > Metazoa > Chordata > Aves > Passeriformes > Paridae > Parus > Parus major. Next base: position 67,985,296 of record NC_031768.1, on the reverse strand, counting down.
AGGAAATCTTTCCTCTGACCAAGAAAAGTCAGATTTTTCCAAGAAAATCAAATTATTCTTCTCTTCAAAACAAAAAAAATGTTGCGTTAGAAGGCCTTCTATTAAATAGAAGCACACTCAAAATTATGTATGATTCCATGTCAACTCCAGTGCTGTTAAAACACAAAAGTTATGCATCTCTGAGTGTAGACTTTGGGATAGTTGAGGGAGCGTGTGATGTGTTGTCCTGCCTTAGGCTGAATCCACTGTGGAAGTGGCTCCTGCTCTCTGTTCACTACATGCAGAGAGCTAAAATGGTTATCTTGGACTAGACAACTAAGTTTTGTATTGCTTAAGTTAACTAAGTCATATCCACAGCCACTATATTTATCTTCAGCATATATTTTTCTATTTTGTTTTTAATTTCACGTGTCTCCACTCACCCAATTTATGTATCTTCTGCAGTTTTTCTCTGAATCCATCATCCCACATCGTACATGTTATTTCCTTTAATTTAGCCATGATCTCTGATGCTGGAATGGCAAATGGGATTTTGTGATACTTCTGTACCACTCTATTTGCTGAAACATTGATTTTCTTATAGCATTTAAGCACTGAAAAAATCAATTGGGCTATATACAAGTAATGTAAAGGCTTGGTATCTTGGTAACATATAGAGAAAGAGCCAATTGACAGAGTTGCATGTCATTCAGTGAGAAGGAAACCTCTGGTTTCTAGTTGCAGGTGAATGATAGCATAATTCTTTCACACCCTGTGTTACACACCTCCATATCAAGGGTAACCACAGCCCAACAAGCTGCAAGAAGACAGAGCATAATCTGGAGAAGTTAGTGTCACTGTCCCAACAAATAAACAACAGGGGCTCCTGGTTCCCAGAAGTGCCACTGTTTTTGTGGCTGACTCATGTCCTGTGGAACATTACTGGGAGCTCCCAGAGACACCATCAGGAGGTCCAGCAACAACATCTCTTCCTTAAACCAAAAATCCCTTCTCATTTCTGCCTGGCTTGCTAGAGGAGGGATGTATCTGCCCAAGTCTGGTGTTAGGGAGCTGCCATGAACTGGGATGGCCTCTGCACCCTTTCAGGTTTTGGAGGGGATTTTGGCATTATATATAGCCTCCTGCCAGGCTCTGGCTCACTCCACACCACAGCCTACAAACAGGCTGCTCAGCTCCTTGTGGACAAACTTTCAAACCCTCACAAATGACATCAGGTGACAAGGAAGCCAGGATTGCCACCATCTGAATGTGAAGGCAAACCCACAAACACAGCAGCATTTTTGATCAGTAGGTCTGCTGGCAGTGTCAAGATGCATTATGAACAAATGACCAAATATTTCACAGATGTAATGCAACAGGACTCAAGCTCCAAGGCCAGAAATATCTAAGTGTAAAGATAACTGATGTTTGCAGAGATACCTTAAAAATTTGTCTCCTGGTGCACATAATGGGATTTTTCCATCTGTTTGCCACATAGCTGAGGAATGCGAAAGCCAGAGTATAGTAAGATTATAATCAGATTCATTTGTTTTTCAATTAGTGCTGGATATATTTTATTTCTGAGGCTGGGACAAGATCCAGCATTTTTAGCCTGAATGTGGATGATACAGGTTACAATTTTTTCCTCAAAATGTTGAAGTGCTTATTTTTCCTGTGTTTGACATTATATAATCACAGATATTGTAATTATAGGTATTCATTTTTTGTGATGAAATGTGGCTAGTGTAACAACATTCTTTAAATAGCTGTCTCTTTTTCAGTGAGAAAGAAACATTTGGCAGTATCCCATTCTGCCATTTAATTGAGCCATGTAAAATAGTGAGCAGGGAGAAGAATAGGAAGTCTTAAACCCCAGAACATAAGAATTAGACATGTGTCTGTCATGTCCCAATCCTGGTATTAGTGCACGTGTTTTTGATGCTGTATTAGAGGTGCTGTAGTAAAATAGGAGGAATTCCTAGGTGGAATGACTAGCACTGTGAGGGAGGTGGTGTAATGCAAGCAAGCACAGCAGCTACCTACCAGTCACCCCAGTGAATGTGACCAAGCCCCCATCATGGCAAACCAGTGGTAGGACCTACGAGATGTAAATGCTGCTGGGATTCTCTTCCCTCACAGGTGCATCAACAGAGATCTCTGGAAGTGAAAGGAAAACCTTCCCTAGGTGTCTTTAAAAGTGGTGGTAGAGAAGAGACAATTGCTTGATTTGGATTTCCTTGTTGGGAAGAGTTCTTTTAAGAGATAGAGTATTTTTTCTGTCTGTGCAATGATACGGATGCAGATGAACCTCATAACGTAAACAAGCTGTCAGATTTCACTCTTAGTACTTGCACTTCATTGCTTTAGGCTGTGAATGCCTGAGAGTCTAAGTTATAGAGGTTTTTCCTTCTTGTAACGTGTTCTGTTTGCCAATCTTAAATCTGCTTTTTCTTCCATATCTAAAATCATAAATTTGGCATAGGAAGTCTAGTCAGTGGTGTTATGTTAAGCAATGAAGCATCTTAAGGGAGTCTAGATGAGCTCTGTCAGGCATGCACTTCTGTGTGCTTCCCCCAAGGATAATGATCTTTTCCTCCAGAAAACATTAAATTACTAACTTCACTGATGCAATTCCTGTGATATACTGTAGGATCCACATTTTGACTTTCAAGATAGGTAATCCAAGTAATATTCTGTGAAAGATGGTCTGCAAATCTAAGTCTAAGAAGCATCCAGTAAAGGAAAGCCTCTATGCAAATGTGTATGGAACATCTAGAATAAACTGATGGGGGGAATCAGAACGTGGATCCTTTCATAGCATGGGATTTTGTTCCTGCAAAGGACTTTCCACATAGGTTTAATGAACTGATACCGTGAGCTACTTTGTGATCTCCTTTATCTGCATATACTGTCATTTTTGTGTTACCTTGGGACAAGGCCTCAAGCCCAGTGCTGGAGGGAAAAGTTCTCCAAAGACTCAGTAACTCCCAGCTTAGGCAGATACATTGCTGCTGGCATATACCAGGTAGAAATGAGAAGGGGTAGTTGGTCTGGGGAGGAGATCTTGTTGTTGGAATTCCTGATGGTGCTCCTAGGAACTCCAGTGATGTTCTGCCTGACTCAGTGAAGAAAACAGTGGCATTTCTCGGAACAAGGAACCCCTGCTATTTGTTGGGATTTTCTCCCTGTATCCCCATTGCTTGGTTGAGTTCCTGTGTCAGACAGTCTTCCACAGCCACAACAGCCATCCTGGCCTTTGCACCAACACACTTCCTCTCCTCTAGCAAAGCCTAGTAGCCAATCCATCCCCTTTGGAGGTCTCGCTACTGAATTCTGCATCGCTTCTTTTACATCAATGGAGTTGTCTTAGCAACAGCAAAAAGGGCAAGGTGTGATCTCTGTTCTGTGCAGTGCAGAATTCACAAGGCCATACAAATATTTTATGACAATAATTTCCCTTCCTTCAACAGATTGTTGTGCTTTTTTAGCAGCTGAACTTAATTTTGTTATTTGTGGCCCATTAGTACTGCTTCTAGGAAGGACTGACAAAAGACCATTACTGAAATTGTTCACTTAGAGTTAAAGATGGTATCCAAAGGACCTGCTGTTTTGAACTGCAGAGTTCAGGAGATTTCCTAGCCCCATACTGATTGTAGGTTGCTATGCTAGCAACAGCAACACGTGACAGCAGAAGTGCCACTGCTTGTACCAAGTGCTATCATCACTGTGGCATCAGAAATGAAAACCAGCTGAGAAAATAGGGAGTTTTGCTCCTGAATTTGCCAGCCTGGAGGTTTCCTGCTTGGCATCATAGTATGCATGGAAATTTGGTTGGGGTGGCTCATTCAATCCAGGATCACCTAGGTGTCCATTCCTCTTGCTTTCTGGTGCTGCTGATTTTCGGGGTATGGTTCGCAGCCAGTTTGGCCAAGAGAAATATGACAAAAGAACTTAAAAGTTCTGCTATTGTGTCTCACTAGTGAGTTGTAATTAACCAGTGGGGAGTCATGGGTCTGGAGAAAATTTCTGTCTGTTCCTATAGAAGAAGCAATATGACTTGCTGAGGGATTTAATTCCGTTATTCTGTGAAGATGGTGCCTGTGGTGTCTAATCAGCAGCAGGCGTGGAAGGACAGAGCATGGTCAGGGCAGATTAAATCTTCATGGTTTCCAGTTGCTGTAATAGCTTTTTTAGCTGCTAATATCTTGATTGAAATGTGATTTTCTTTCTTCTTTTTTTTTTTTCTACGTAACACTCATATTTTGATATGGGCATATTTTGATCCAAGAAGGACAGAAATTACATGCATGACACCAACCCCCTCTGCCAAGCCATAATCTGCAGAGGACAAGGACACAAATGAAAGTGTCTCTCAGGTCCATTTTCCATAGGCTGATGCCAGAAATACTTACCATTTTACCATTAATATTTCCTAGAAGGATTCTGCCTGGACGTGTCACCTACTGCAGAGAAATTTGGCTTGAGCAGCCATAGGGGCCAGACCTGTGCTCAGAGCAGGACCAAAGCTGGGATTTTGGTTGTGCAATGGAGTGCACAGCCTGTTGCTTTCAGCCCCTCTTTGGGAAGGGTGTTCAGTTTGGCAGCCCCTCTGCTTCCAAGGAAGGCCCTGGGACTTTACTCAGCTGAGCCCTTGGGTGCTGCTGGCTTTAAGCTGCCTGGCACAGCAGAGCTGTTTCTCACAGTGCTTCTCATGCCTTGAGAAGGCTGACCTAGGACAGAGGCTGGACAGAGCTAAGGATAAAGTAGGTGTTTATTGAAAGGCCTTAAAGGATACACCTTGGGCAGTACAAGAGCCTGGCCAGGGCTAATCCCAAGATGGACCTAAAAATGGTAATAAAACGGACCACTGGTCATGAGGTCTCACATTTTTATAAGTTTTGTCCATCTGCATATCAAGATCAATTGTCCAGTCACTGCTTTAGGTTATGAAGTCACATCCTCCTTGTTTTCTCTCTTCAGGCCACCGTTGATCATGTTTTTGGGGCTGAAACTTGTAACAATTGTCCTTGGAATCAAGCTAGAAAAGGAAATGTTTTATCCACCTACTCAGTGAAGAGAGCTCACTAACACTTAATATGAAGCTCAAAGCTAGGCAACACAGAATCTGAAAAATATGAAAGCTAAAACTTAAGGCACCACTTCCCATTGGAAGAACTGAATCATTCTGAATTTCATAGGCATGTGGTTTTCCTTCTGGGGGCTCACTCAGCACAGAGAAGGAAAGTTGGTTAATCAGTTTTACTTAAGTTTACAGCTGTCCTCTCAAGTGGTATTCGACCTTTCCAAGGTGTGAATTATAGATGTTTATTTGTTTAGGGAAAGCCTTGACTGAAATATAATTAAAATTGTATAAACATTTGTACTACTTCTTCAGACTGTAAATTTAGACAAAGTTTTTCATGAAAGATTGTCTTCTAACCCAATCATCTATTGATGTTTGAAGTTATAAAGGTATATTCATATAGGTAAATAAATATGTTATCTATTTGTGATACTCAATAGATGATAAAAATAAACTAGAATAAAAAGGAAAATAAGTTTATTGAAAATGGAGAAGGTAGGCTGGCAGGTATATTAGTGGTGAGCAAAGAAAATTGGAAGACAGGCTGAGAAGTAATGACATGCTGTTTGTTTTTTTATGGACATTCATTATTTCTGCAGGGAACATCTACTCTGCAAGGGTTCTTTGCAGCAGCTCACCAGCAGAGGTGAATGACCCCAAATTACCTCATCTTCAATGTATATTATACCTCATCCATATTTCACTTGATTCTACCTCCTTCTGCTTTCAAGTTTAAATACAGTTCTGAGGTTTCTGGTTGAAGTCCCTCTCCTCCATCCCAAGAGGAGAAATACTCATTTTCAGGGACATATTCAGATATATGATGTTTTTTATCTAAGATGAGATAAATCCTTCTGTTACTAAGTTACTGTTTTAACCACTGTAGACAGAGGTAGTTTAGCCAACAACCTTGTGTATATTTACCTGCATTGTAGACATCTGAGTTCAGATGAATCCAGCCCTGAAGTATCTGCTGACTGTAATTTGTGACACCTATCTGGGTAGATCCTCAAAAGCTTCCCAGAACTGACTTCCTCCCCTGTATACCTCAATATCTGGAAAATTTTGTCCCATTATCTTTAGATGTTTACTTGTGGAGTGGAAAAGGTCTTGGCATGCTGAGCATGTTAAAGGTTTTCTTCAAGTTTACATAAGATATTCCTTTTATTTGCCGTGTGAATTGTTCTTTATATGAAGGCACTCAAACCCATGTATTATCAGGACACCTAGCTGTGAAAATACCAGAGACATTGTCTTTGATATTTTCAAGGGGGTTGAAACAATCACTGTTAATCACTCAAAGATATGAAAATGACTTACCCAAGCTAAAGATACTGTGCTTGACTTTCCTTTTAGTTACACTGGTGAAAATTGAGAGTTGCTGGTGTCAATTACGTTTTGTCTGGCTTAATGGGGATAACAATCAGGCCCCTTGGCTTCTAATCAAGTTTGATATTACCCTGGTGAGTTGTTCTAATCCCTTAAATGGCACCATGTGGTAAGAAATCAATTGTGTTATGAAAATTACTCAGCTTTTCAGTTGTGCTAGTGCAGTCTGGTCTAATTGCCTAATTTTACCTTCTCAATAAAGAAAATATTCAGAATTCTCTATTGTACCACATCTCCAGTAGACATCCATATTTGTAATTCTCATTATAAAAAGAGTGATAAATATTTTTGGTCAAAAGAAGTTTTGAACATGAAACTCTGAATAACAAGTCACTAGTAAGCATACTGTCTTAAACACCTGGTAGTTGTCAGCTATACTTTGTTCACAAATGCTTGGGTAAGTTGATTTTTCTTCTGAGGGCAGCCTCTTGCCAGTGCAGATGGTGCAGCTTATTTCTGCTGTTGCATGTGTGGGATTCTGAATGTGAGGGGTTCTGCATGTGAAATTTATGCATTACTGAGCAATATTTCTACAAGTGCTGCTGTGCAAAGAAAGGGTAGGTATGTTCTTCTCAGAACTAAATACATCTGGAACACAGTTTTGAATACTATAAATTCTGTAGTGGAATAAAACACAAATAAGCACACTCACATATGTACAGCTGTTTGCGGTTAGAGTTACCTAGGTGCAAATTTCTATAATTTGGGAATATCTTCTATCTTATGGTTGCTTTGACTGGCACAAAAACCAAATCATTAGATAGAGTTCATTCATTTGTATGCTTGGTCATCCTGTGACCAAGGTGAACAGATATTTTTGTCTGTTTTCTGAAGACAAAACATTATGAATCACTGAACATTTGCTTTGTACCTGCAGTAGTCTCCACTGTGCAGAAATGCCTTGGAGCACTGTGAGAGGAATTGCTTTTGTAAGCCATGAACGGTAACTTTGGCATTTAGAGACACCATGACAAGAAAAATTTGCAACAGCTTGGTTTCTTAAAAGCCATGTTACTTTGCAAATGACCTGTCCTACTTTTCACTTTGCTGGTGTGTCACAGCAGACCAGCATGCTATGAGACTAAAACAATGCAATAATGTGTCACTGTATAGGACATAAGATATACTTGCAGGACTTATGGGGTGGTTGAGAATAAGTGAGCAACAGGCATAAGCAAAAGCCAGAATTCTTTTGTGATCATGTGTGAAATAATAAAAAAGACATGATTTGTCTCACTGGGGAAACCCTTGTGCACAGGTCTGGGTGTACCTATTTTCCAAAGCAATCGGAATTATTGGCATCACGGACTATTTGTCCTTCTGGCTATGTTCATGCTTCATGAAACCTGTCGAATTGTAACATCAAAACAGTGACATTTCATAGACTTGGAAAAATATTTTGGGATTTCTTATATCCTCTAAGGAATAATCTCTTCACAGAACTAGATCTGATAGTGAATAATTAGAATGAGTAGCATCTGATAATATTCACGCTCAATATACTTTTTATGTGTTGACTATTTTATTATCTGCTTGTGTTATATTTCTTTTTTTTTTCTTTTTCTTTTCTTTTTTTTTTTCCATGAGGAAAAATATAGCACTAACAATATTTCAGTATCATAAATTTCTTATAATTGCTTTATTATGGTGGAGATTAAAAGAGCAGAACAAAGGGAAGGTGTTTCATCTAAAGTGACAGTTGATTTTCCTCTGCTTGCCCATAAAATACGTCTTTATCCCAACCTTCTCTGAAAATCATGTTTATTTTCCAGAGGAGATATTCTATGCTTGGGGCACATTTCCTTAAATCTTTGCAAACCACTGATGTCCAGAATACGTTCTGCTTAGCATAATCACATTAATTCCAGTTTTCACAGACATATGTGTTCCACCCTCCACATCTCTTAATCGCTAATCCCACCTCCATGAAGAGTTTTTTTGGGAGAAGCATGCTGTAAAAGATGAAATTAAATTGTTCCGGAACCAGTTTCTGAACGTCACATGGAAGTTTTTACTCTTGGCAACACTGACATCAATGTGCTTTCACTTCAGAAAAGAAGTCCAGACATGAAGCAAAAACCTGTGCTGTTTTTAAGTTTGGAACTTTGGCAAGACAGGGACTAGGGTTTTTCTCAGCACTGTTTCATCCTAATCACAACTGGGGAAGTGAAACATTGTCGTGCCCGTGTCTGCAGGACTCTGGAACCAGACCAGCCGGGGGTTGTGGCAAGAGAAATAAAAGGGACAGGTTTCATGAGGGTTACCCACAAAATAAAGGCTTTAATAACAAAGTGAAAATAAAAAAAGGGGTAAAAGCCGTATACAGTATGGGGTGAGCCTCGGAGACCCCGAAATGAGGGAAACATCACAATATATAACCTTTGTAACAGAATCATGAACCAATGAACAGCTACATTACCATATCTGTAACATGTTATCAACCAGTCATTAACAAGAACTTGAAACGTTACCTTCTATGGATCAACTATATTAACATAACCATAAAGCCATCCGAGTCTCCACAACCATGATGTTTCCCTTCCTACCATCCTCGCATGGCCTTAGATTGATGCCCAATCCATTGTTGAGCAGGGCCAACCTTCTCCCGGCCCCTGGTTGCCCAACTCCCACAGAACATTTGCTTGATCAGGCTGCTTGATCAAGCTGTTCCACTAGCTAGTTCATCAGCTCAGTCCTGGACATGGATTATCCCTATCGCTGAGCAGGCAGGTGCTTTGGCTGAGACTGGAAAGACTCAAACATTTTTAAAACACTGTTATCTGTTTATATTCATGCTTGCCAATCCTAAGATTTACCTTTACTATTGTTTTTGAGAGGGAAGCAAATATGGAGGAGTATGAATGAGAAAGAAAAAGAGAGAAACAAACAAGTGAAACAGTGACATAATCAAGTTGGGACTCTTAAAAGTGGGAGACAAGGATTTATAATAATAAGCAGGCACTGTGGAAGTGTAGACTGGAAAATGCCTTTGGTAGTGAGCATTTCAGTGAAATCTGTCTCCTCTGTTTTTTCAAGATATTGGCCCCAGGTAAAGGATAGATAAAATATTAACTTGGCAATAACTACTTCTCCTGGATGCAATTGTTCATGATCTGAAAAAATAGTCCGAAGTAATTAATAAAAAAGAAAATATAGTTATTAGAATTTTCTTCCTGAAATGATTGCACATGGAAGAATTATCTAAGGATCATTTCATCTTGATTGTGTGCCGTGCTGTGTATCAAATTATATCAGATTTATTCCACAAACAGACAGTCTTCAGGACCATCTGACTGGCAAAATCTTATTCTAGCCAAGAGGCAATGCAATTGTGTAAATCATCCCATTTCATGGGTATAATTCTTCAATCAGTCAGCTGAAGGGGAGTAAAAGTTGTCAATGTGTTGCTCATAGTACATCTATCTAACCTGGTACGTTTTCTATTGTGTGATGGTGACATTTGAAGCTCTATGGGGCAACTTATTTATCTGTGCAGAGTCAGATCCTGCCAAGAATACATTCAACAAGACATTCCTCCATAAATAAATGTAATGGGACTGCCTGAAGAATGAGACTGCTTAGACTGAAAAAAGTTACAGTCTGGCCCTGATAGAGCTGAACCTCAGGTATAAGAAATGTTTGTGAAGTAAAAGAAAAGATAGCCTTCCTCTTTCTGGTTTCTGAAAATTTTAGCAGCTTATAGTTCATGGCTAATGTTTCCAGGAAAATTAAATGCCTGTTGTCATTCCTGCTCATATAAACTGTGGCAACCAAATGCATTTGGAAAGGCAGGGATTGTTAAAAGTCTTCCATTTCATGTAGAAGTTTAACTACTGTACTTTTCTTAATAAATTTCTCATTTTCTACTTTAACAGTAATGACATAATAATAATACAAATGTAAAGAAGGATTATAACATGAAATGAGAATGAATAAAAAAAACAAAAACCAAGTTCCTGTGTCAGTAACACAGCAGTGAAAAGGCTTTAAGAAAAAGTCTTGGTCTGAGAGGGAGAAGCAATTGCCCAGGTACTAAAGCTTTAATCTAAATCATGATGAAGACAGGGATTTCCCCAGAGATTATGGTAAAGTTTTTACAGGTCCCCAAAACAGTACTCATAGTCTTCAAGGTAATGAGTCCTATTTGTCTGGTGTTGATATCTCCTCTTTCCAACTTCTGTATGCACAGTTTCCAAAGATTAATGACCTCCCAAGAGAGCTCAGGGGATTAATCTAGGTTAATAGAGCTACTATTCAATAGTTTTACTGTAGACCTTCTACTGGCACCTCCAGTGTACCTGGGAGTGAGCCACATGGCCAACATTTGCCACACATCATTCCCTCAGTCATTGTTGAACTTCAGCAAGGCCCATAATGTAGAAAGCAGAACATTGTTAGCTCCTAATCACTTGGAGCACTGTGGTGGTTTAACCCCAGTCTCACTCACTCACTCACTCACTCACTCACTCACTCACTCACTCACTCACTCACTCACTCACTCACTCACTCTCTCACTCTCCCACCAGTGGGATCAGGGAGAGAAATGGAAGACTGAAAGCTGGAAACCAGGAATTATTTCACTTCTCCCCGTGAGCAGACAGGTGTTCAGCCCTCTCCAGGAGAGCAGAGCCCTGTCATATAAAATGGCATTCAGTTTAAAGCTGCTCCCTCTTGCCCTATCAATACATGCCCTTGTAAAAAGCCCTTTTTAGCTTTCTTGTAGGCCCTCTTTAGGTACTAAAAGGATGTTGTAGGGTGTCCCCAGAACCTGCTCTTCCCCAGACTGAAAAACCCTATCTCCCTCAGCCTGTGTTCATAGGAGAGGCTATCCAGTCCTCTTTCGTGAGAGACTAATGGAAAAATCTGTGACGAGACCCTCTAAGATATTTTACCCCCAGGTACACTGGAATGAGTGTGTTTGCACAGGGCCAGCCCAGGTGCCTCCAAACCTCCTGAGCACTGCAGAGATGAGAGAGTTTAGCTGGGTATTAACAGCTTCCAAGTAGTGTTTCTCATTTGTTTCAAGTGTGGCTAAAAGTAGATTGTATGGTCTCATGCCAAAATTTGGAATCCTTATGTTTTGGTCCAATGTGTCCAATGCTATTTCATAATTTGAAACAATTTTAAAATTCCTTGTTTGTCACACAGAAAGAATTAGGAGTTAGTTAAAAGAATTAGTTAAAATACTGTGTAACTGTACCTCATTTCAAATATATGGAACAGAAACTATGCAGAGATTAACAGGAATTTCATTGTCATTTACCCAGTAAAGATCTGAGAAGTTAAATTTTTTTGTAGCAACTTTCTCCAGCTTTACTCTGAATTAGTGCTGTGTTCTCATTGTTTGGGTCACTTGCTGCTATATAAGATTCTCAGGCATGCTGTGAGCTAGAGTCAGAGGGAAGTTAATATACTGTTTTTAATGCAAAGCTTTTTCTAGAGAGTTTCTTTATAAGATTGGTTTGGGACTTCCCTTTCATAAGGAGTTGTCCAAAATACACTAATCTCTTCCTTATCTAGATTATATTTGTCTGAAAGGGACAGATGAGGCACCTCTCTGTCTCTCTGCAGATGTTCTCAGGTGGAAGCATGCAACATTAATCACCCTGACGCATCTGCTGAGCTGTCAGGAAGGTTTCATGCATCCTAGAGTGCTGTGAAATCCCTTTCCCAAGGTATCCAGTCCTCCTCACATTCCTGGGCCAGCACACACTCTGTGGGGTGGGAGGATATGGGCTGAAGACAGAGAACTTCAGCAAAGGAGGTTACTTGTCAGCTTAGTCATTCAGGATCAGGAGCACCCCTATCTTCCTCATGGATCCCATCATCTTCATCAAAAGAGAAGACTGTCGTGGAGAGATCAATAAAAAGAGTGGATACCTTTTCTTCCTCAAGGAGCCTAGAAGCAGAGGGTGGTGTGGCTAGTTGTAGGCTATCATCCCTAATCAGAGGGGTTAGTACAATAAGGGATGTTCTTTTTGTTGCTTTGTTCTCTGCATCTGGGATACCAGTGTTGATCAAAGTCATTATTGTATCACCTCTTGGCAGATTTTCCCAGGGCACAGCATTTGGTAATTTACAGCAGAACACTTCCAGCAACAACCATAACTGACATCTGAAAGTGATTCATACCCATTTAAAAAATTGGTCAATACAAAAGTTAAGCAAGGTTTGCAGGAGAGGTAACATTACATATTATAGCAGCTGATGTAGCTGCAAAGGCATGGGCACATTTCCAAACACCCATGGCTTTCTCAGGGTTGCTGCAGAGACAGACACTATAGAGAAACAAAAATCCAGCACCTTCCTTTCAATTGTGGCATTTCTAAAATACCTCCCAGTGTTGCAAATCAGTACAAATTTAGAATAATCTGATTTATAGTCATAGCATGTGTTATGAGACCGGAAACTCAACAGCATTTTATTGCCTACTAAAGAAGTTGTTTATTTAAATGATTACTTTTTGACATATACCAGAAGATAAGCAGTGTACAAATGAGTAAAATGTGTGACTGAATGCTTTGTGACTACACCCTTCTGTTCATTTTATGTCATTCATTGCAGAGTTTATTCCACATTAAATACAAATACTACTATTACATGTTCAAGAAAAACTTCAGCTAAAGGAATCAGTGTACCCTACAAGTACAAATATTTTATCAGATTTTTACTATAATGGTCAGTTGCAACTGAAATTGATAAGTTCCTATTTTCAGAGTGAAAAGCAATGATAATTCATGTGATAATTCTCCCAGCAAAACAAAAACAAAAAAACACAAATCAAATTAGGAAGCTTCATTTTAGGGATGCATAATTAGACATGATGGGATGATGCCTTATTCCATGGCATCACATTTCCTTTCCTGGTAGCATGGTATTTATGGATATAAAGGGGAAAAATCAGTTTCTCATCTGACAAAAGGTGACATTATCTGCTGTTTATAATCTTGAACAAATCTTTCCCCCCACTCACTGTTCTTGAAAGTATTATTTAATGTAAACTCCTATCTGCAGCTGTTGTGCTGTAAAAGGTGATCTCCTTTTCCCTCAAAGGTGTGGTAGCTCATTTTGAAAACTGAGGTACAGCCCTGGTCCTTCCTGGTCCTCTGCCTAAAGGAGCAGTGAAGAACTGAAAAGGTCCTGTCAGCCTCACCTCATGATACTGGGAATAGTGTTTCTGCCTACCCAATGCCATGGGAAATGCTAAGGGCTCATGTAGCCAAGACTGTGTTTTGCCTGATGGCCTTGGAAGGCCTTCTGTAATCAGGGAAATAGTGTCTGGTGGAGCTGAAGCTTTCTCTTCCCATCTCCTTTTGCCTCTTTTCCTGACATCCTTTTCTGCTGCCTGCTATAGAGGAACTGAGATTATTTTGATACTACTGTAATAATTTATTATCCTTTCTTCCATCTCCAAAACCTTTCCATTTCAGCCAGAGCCTCACCTTTACCAACTTAGTGTTCTGCTAATTGCCTGGTCAGACCTTGCAGGTCTTTTTCTGGCATGGGGGCAAATAGCAAGATCCAACACTGGCACAAACATCGGCACAAGGCATGACAGGCTATAGTCTCCTTTTCTCCTGGGCTCCAGCTACAGTAAGCATTAAATCTGTTGCTGGTGAGGCTGGCTAATAGACCCCATCACATGCTGGCTGACATTCATCATGCTTAGCTGCAGGCACATATTGAGGATCCTTTTGGAAGTAGTTGCTTGCATTTCTGTTCAGTCAGTGCACAGACGTTGGTATTTCTAGACTGGGATTCACAAGGATTATTTCAGACTTTTACAGGGATTACTTCTGCCCAAAGACTGTGGCATAGCTGCAAATTCTAATTTTAAATGCCTAATTCTAAAAATTTAGGTGTAGTGTCTACAGTGTAGGCATAGAAAGTTAAGTGAGATTGATCTCTCTGCTGATGTATTTCATAGTGACCTCCCTTTTTGATGTTAAGTGGGAAAATGTCAACTGCTCCAGCATCCACTGTCTCTTGTAATGGAACTAAACTGGGAGGAGAAACACTTTGCTGGGGACTGCTCTGCTCCAGACAGCATGGCCTGAGCTGGAGCAGCAGATCCTGCCCAAGTTCATGGCTCACTGGGAATTTATCATTCTTACAACCATGGTCATCCAGCTCAGGGCACTGGCACCGTCTTTGGATGTCATGAGTGATGAAGACAGAGGCAAAGAAAACATTAAGCATCTCTGCTTTAGCTGTGGCCCTGTTTGTGAGGTGACCATAATGTTGTTTGACAATTTAGCCTTGGTCAAATATAATCTAAATATTTGCTGAGAATCATGCCTGCTGTATGGTAGGAGACAATAGCAAAGTCCAAAATGGAGCTTTCTAGAGAAATCAATTCTGATTTACAATTATCCTGTTAAAGTTTCTGCATGTTATAGAAAATGTTGCAAGCCAGGCTAATGTACTAATAAATGTTTGTCTTGGGCAGAATGGCTATAAAATACAGCAGAGCTGTCATTACTTTTTTTTTTAACAATCCTAAAATGTAATCACTGTTTTTTAATGCACTCCTTAATATTTTAGTGTTTCTCACCTCTCTGTATCTTCAGAAAACAACTTCTTCCATTGAAGTGCTGACATTTTCCTTAAATAAGCAACACCAAACGCTAAACTTCATTTTCACAAAATAAATTATTCAGTAAGTCTTCTTTAATTATTTCCTCTTTGACTGCTTTGTTGCTTGAAATGCTCATTGCTCTTGCAGAGAAAACGAACCCCTGGATTTCCCTGATGGTTATTGTAGATGTCAGCTGTAGTGTTCAGACTCTTCAAAGGATCACTCCCATGGCCTAATCTCCAGCACTCCCCAGAGCTCACCAGTGATTACTTTGGTGTGTTTTAGCAGCGACTGTGAGGTGGGGTGCAGTGCTCATTGCTAGATTTTGTTATCCACAGAAAAAGCTCTGTACCACTGAAAAATGCAAGCTGCATACTGATTAATGTGCCAAAGACAGCTAAGGTCATGGCTACATACAAAGGGGGAAAATTGCCACGTATCGATGGGATAATCAAACAGGATGGAGGCGCGGGTGAACCGTAGATAACAGACATTAGCCACATCATTTAACGGACTACGGGAAGGTGCCTGGATGCTGTCAAGAGTAACCTGATACAAACAGCTGCACAGAAGAGTAAAGTAGCTTTAATCCTGCACCGTGTGCCCTTCTGTTTACTTCCCTGTTTTCACAGATAAGTAGCATGGTGCTATTCGGTCTCAAAAGTTTCTGCATCTCTGACGGGCAAGCAGAAGGGAGGCAGGGGAGGCAGTTGGGTGGAAAAGCCCATCTGCTCTGTTCACTGCTCCTGGAGGAGTGCTGCAGTTCAGACTC
The DNA here is from genome assembly GCF_001522545.3 of Parus major. Classification (NCBI taxonomy): domain Eukaryota; kingdom Metazoa; phylum Chordata; class Aves; order Passeriformes; family Paridae; genus Parus; species Parus major. The sequence goes on along the minus strand of NC_031768.1, from coordinate 67,969,495 downwards.
ACCCTAAGTGACTGAAGCACCGTGTTGAGCTGTGTGGGATTTTGATAGAACATCCCGGTGAATCAATAAATTCTGTGTTTGCACTCAGGGCTAGATGGCTGAAACCACTGTGAAGGCTTACTCCTCCTCCCCTGGAAAGCCATCCAGGGTTTGGATGCTACCAGGGAGGGTTGGATGTATCAGTCTGTCATTCAGTCACCGGCTGGCTGAACTGTGTCCTTCAGGCCAAACTCTGACATATCAAACATCTGAGGCTAGCTCTGACTGAGACTAGACTGGTGCACAGCTCAAAACAAGTTTTTTCCTTTAACATGCACTCGGTGACTGTCAACACTGAATCTGCAAAGTTGAAGTTCCTTTCTCATGTCCAGACCTGAGATGACTTTGTACTGAAGATAAATGCATCTGAAGAGCCATCTTAGGCTTTATGGTCACTGTCTTTGCAGAAGTGTGCAGCTGTGGCATGCTATTGATCTCTTGAAAACCAAGCAGCCAAGGCTTTCTCTTTCCCCACAGCCTTCCCAGAAGAACAGCAGATTTTTTTGTAAATGTATTTATACTAACAATAGTATCTTTTTTCCTTTTCCATTTTTTCTTAGCAAATTGATTCAGTCTTTAATTCCTAAACGTGACAGGTGAACTCTCTGGGCCAAGTTTTAGCTTGCAGCTTGTATTTATAAGGGAGAAGTAGGACATGGAAAACCAGGCTTTGAAATGGAAATTCTGCCTCAGCTACAGCCACAGCAGTGCTGCTCAGAGCCCTATTTTGTTTTCTTTTTTCCCTAGTCAGCCAAATCAGACTCACCACTCCTTGTTCAAAGGAGAAGTGTTAACTTTCCAGAATTCCCTGCGCTGCTGCATATGAGTCTTATAGACGCTGTCAAATGTCGTATTCAGTAATCCATGTCTTGGAGCAGGTCTTGAGTTTCTAAGAAAAGACTATTCTTCTCTAAATTCCAGAGTCTTGGAGCTAGCTCTAGGATACAGGCACCCCAAACAAAATAGAAGGTATGTTTTCATAATCCAGTGCTTGTGTGTGATTCTAGGCCAGCGTATTCATTTCTGCTGGATAGCCCTACCCCAGCTGTATGTTTCTGTGTTACCAGGCTGCCACCAAAAGCTGATACACAACCTCTGTAGAGTAAACCACTATTGGATATTTGTGGGAACAGCTAATATGTCACTGGGAAGTTCCTTAAATGTTTGCTTGATAACAAAATCAAGTGACAAAGTGAAGGTTAGTTGATTGTCAAGCTGGAGCTTCTACACAATTGCATGGCCACTGTAATTGTGAGCTACTGTTAACATTTTTCTTTTTTTACTCTGTCTCTTCTGGAATTAATCTTGATTCTAAATATACAAATTCTGATCTAATTCCATTTGGAGAGGTCCTGTGTTTTGGCAGATTGCAGAACTTTCTGCAGAGTGGCTTGCAAATGTTGGGGTGTGAAGCACGCTTGGCAGTGATGCTCGGAAACTGATCTGGTGGGATTTGTGAAGCATGTTGTGCTGCTATGCAGTACCTGGGAGGATGAAACCATGAGCACAGTGTAGTGTGCCCAGACCTTGCACTGGGTAGCATAAAGCATCACTCCTTGGCATTTCCTCCAGTGCTGAAACAGCAGGATTTTAGCTGACGATCTTGCCTGGCCATCTGGTGAAAGAGTGTGAAAGAACTTTACAGGGACTAATTATTTCCCAGATTAATACTGCTGACAAGTACTCCACGAGGCAGTGTGTGTGTTTGCAGGGTGTTATGCTGCTAGAAATGCCATTAATTATTTTGCCTGTGATTGGCCGAACACTGTGATTCTGTGTGCTGGCGTTCTGCCCCAACATCACCATCTGTGTGTACCGTAGTATTTATTTCAGAACTTTCTGGAGATTTTTCCATTTTCAGAATTTAGAGCCTGGATTAAGTGAATGTTAGTAGAAGGTGTTAAAACAATCTATTTTTTTAACAGAGTTTCCTCTCAAAGCTTGTCAAAGTCTGCTTACTAACAATATGCTCTGTGGGTTGTACTTGAGGTGTAACTGCTGTCAGGGACTGCAGTTTATATGGAGTGTAAGGCTTTTATGCATTGATTAACTTCTCCATGTTTTCATCTTAAGAGAGTTCACTGTGACATACTTTTATATACCTTGTAACTAAGATGTGATATTATGTTGTAATGAGCATATGAAAAATACAGTATTGGTTATCCACATTAAAAGTATTTATGCTGCACATGGAGACATGCCAATAATTTGATCAAAGATGTCAAAATACTCAATGTGATCATCAGAAATGCTTAAATAATAATAGAACTATTCCTGGTTTAAAAGTATTAGAAATACTGAAGTTTAAACTACTTTTTCTTTCATGACTTCATTAGATTCTGATTGATGATGATTTTCATCCCAACACAGAATTCTGGTTTAATTCCATATCAAATCAAATAATTGTTCCTTTTAAAGTGATTTATCTACAGAACTCTTCTTAAGAATAATTTCAGATTAAAATCCTTATAGATTCTCTTTGACCTTTTGTACTACTGCAACTTCAAGGTCTTTTAACACTTGAGGTGTACAAAACCAGTCTGATATGACAAACCCCTCTAGGTTTTTGTGTTGTTTATACAGATGTCCTGCCTTATTTACTGAAAAATGGAACAATCACCCAGTGGAGCAACACATATGGTCTAAATTCACTGACCTATATTCATTGATAAAAAGAAAATCTCTGGTGGAACCTCAGAGAGGGGAGAAACATTGTGTTATCCCTTCAGAGAGAAAAAAAAAGGAATCAAAGAGTTTAAAGAACACTGGGGAGTTTATATAAGATAAAAACGGGTTTGGGGTAGATGAGACTGTGTGGAAAAATAAGTCTTTTTAGACTCTGAGGGCAGAAACAGAGCAAAGTAGTGGAATTTGTGAAAGCTGGGATAGGATAAAATGGAAAAGGTAAGATTTATGGGGTAGCAAGAAGCACCTTGTAAATGAAGTAGGGTTGCTGGTTGCTGTCCTGAGGAAGAAGAGTGTTCTTGCTTGGGAGAAAGCTCTGGACTTTGCACACTGTGCTCAGAAATATCATCCAAACCAAACCCCAAATTTAGTACATAACTTTTCAGGAAAAAAACATTGCTCATAATTGAGAAAGGAACAGGAAAGATGAGACTACTGAACTCAGTATCCTAGATTATTAAATTGCTTGAGGGGTACAGTCACTCACTGTTTCTTTTTGTGATAACTGCTGCAGTCAACCTAGAAACCTCTTATGAATGGCCAAATAAAACCTGCATTCTTTTTCTTTTGTTACCTTTGCACTTGGCAAAGATTTTCCTTATTTGCATGAGTCTCTTCGAGCTTGAGCACAGTGTAACTCAAAAGTTTGTCCTTAACGCAGTGTCTGCTTAGCCCTGACTCTGCTTCCTACCTCAGTGAGGGCACCTGTGCTGTAGAGCCAGAACGATGCTGACAGGACTATTAGTGATGACCCAGAGAATTAGATCTGCTCCTGTGCAGCAACTCTCTGCTCCCAGTGCTGGGCTTCCCAGAGAATCTGTTAAAAGCTCTGTGTAGTTTTAAGTCCACAGTAGGTAATGTACAAACTGAGTCACCTCTGCAACAGAGGACAAACTCTCAAGAACTTTTACAAAGCAGACTACTTGATTGCCTAATTTACATTCAGCTTCCAGAAGCCTGGGTGGTGGTTTTCCTTGAAGGAGTCAAACCTGTTTTTCAAAGGCTTTTCCGGAGCCCTGCCTGTAGGATCCAGCATTCTAACTGTAGGAAATACTGTTGCAAAACAGGGAGCCAAGATTTACCTGAGTTTAAGCATATGAAAGAGTCAGGATGATTCAGACCACAAGTTTAACTAGAATTTCCATCAAGAAGAGCCTTCTTCTCTGAGCAAGTTGCAGAGTACACCTGTATGACTTGCTTAAAGTCAAAGCTTACATCCTGAGCTGCAAAAATTTGTTGAAAAGAAACCCTACTCTACAAAGATGAAGTGATTTGCCCTTCATTAACATTGGCTGGAGTCCAGAGACCAGAGTTCCATCCTCCAAGCCTGAGATTCTGGCCAGATGCAGAGATTGCACTTAGGTCTCTTGTTCTCAACCACACCTCAGGCAGCGTTTAGCTCAGCAGGGAAAATCAACTCATCTCAGTCTGAGCTAGCTACATAGTATGAGTTGAATGAATCATGCCCTGGAAATACTTAATTTTCTCTATAGTTTGTGAAGGGAACTTAAAGGGAGTAGTTCAGCTGTAGATGCTTGCAGTAAGGTGAGTCCAGCCTCTCATCATAGCCTTTACTCTACAGATGCTGGCCTTTAGTAACAACAGACTGCAGTGAATTGCAGCTCCTGTTGGGTCTGTGCACTGGAATAGGGAATAGACTGGGCTGGTTGGGAGATTGCCAATTGAGATTTCAGTCTTAAACACAACTAAGACAATTTGCTGCTATGTGTTGTGAGCGATGGATCACAAGCAAATCAAGTCCTAAATCTTGATTCTAGTCACTTTCATCAATATAAAAGCAAAGGATAGGTTGTTGCAGGTTATTGCAGATAGGGCATGAGCATAATAAACAGCTTTAGTACCAATGGTGATTTAAATTCCAGGTCCCCATCCACAGTTTTCAACAGTATTTTTCACTGTCTCTCTTGTTTGTGCTCAGTGCTCTGGAGTCTCCTTTTCTCACACAAATATCTGCCTGGTTCCCCTTCTCTGGATTACAGGACTGGGGCCCTTTTTCACATATGTTCCTTGCTCCAGATTCTCTAAGCTTTTTTTCCTTCCAATACAAGACCAGCACGTTGTCATAGCAGCTTGGGTTGGCTTAAGCAACATGTAAGGGTAGAAAAATTGAAATGACCCTGAGATGTGTAGTGCAAAATGTCTTGCCACTGAATAGCTGAATGACAGAGCATTAGACAGGATAAACCTGAGCATCACAGATGATTTAAATCTGTTTCTCCCTCACAGCATGATGGTGCCCTGTGTGCCTGAGCTATGTCTGTGCAAAGGGAGTAGGCTGGATGGGAGGTTTGAGTGCTCTGTCTTAACTTCCCAGCTGCTATTTATATTGCATTACCTCACAGAGCATCCAGCTGAGAACAGGACCTTGCTGTGTGAAGTACAAGGAGTGTACAAACGGTTTTGAACAGTCTTTGACCAAATACCACAGTCTTTTGGCAAGTCTTGAACAGCCTTTGACTAAAAAAAAAGCAAGTGAGTTAAACACATAGGGCAAAATAGGAGAGAAAAGTCTGTGGGGAGCTCACCATGAATCAAAAACAAGTACAGTACATATCTCTGTTTTTTGTAATATGATTATATGCATCTTTTTTTTGTTTCTTGGATGTCCTTAGCGGCCCAAGCTAATCAAGCAGGTGAAAGACATCTGCAGCATGTGAATCAATCCTCAGTAACAAATTCAAAGGTGCTAAAGCAATAAAGGACCTGGTCTTATAAATTACTTGGCACACCCTCAGTCTACTACTTTTAACAAAGACTGAGGTGGAGCCAGGAATGAACAAGGCCCGTATCACTAAAGATTAAGCAAATCTCTCCCTGTTTCCCCCAACCCTAACATTGTGCTGCAACATTTCAAATAGTACCTCCTCACTAATCTATATTTCTAAGTGAAATATCTGTAATGTATTTTATTACATTCTTCTATCTTGGACTGGTTATGTCATGGTCGATCTCTGAGGTCTCTCCAAATTAATGAGATTAGACTTCTTTCCAAATTTTCTCTGCTGAAATACATTACTTTGATCTTTTTGTGTGCCAAGTAGGACTGAAAAGAAAATTGAATGACTTTGTGCAGCAATTGTTTCTGATAATGGAGAAGGACCATTATCAGAAACAGGACCAGTGTGTTTTCTTAGCCACAGATTGACTCTGTGTGGACAGGGAATCAAAATCTGAGCCTTGCTAAGGTGTTCAAGGGATCTGTGTACTGCCTGTGCAAGAGTTCCCAAATGGATGCAGCTCTGCCAAGAGCCCTGCTCCCATCAGAGCTGTGTGTGCAGGTTTGTGATTGCTGATAGGCAAGAACTCCCAATAGCAGGCTCAAATTGTCTCTTCTTTTTCTTAGTAGAGCTTCACTGACACCTACCTGGAGGTCACCTTCTGGTCCAAGAGTCCTGCACCACCTGCCACAAGTTTCACAAATTAGGGATCATCTAATTCCTCCCAAATTTTCCCATCTTCTGTTTTAGAAATACCTGGATAACAAGAGTCTCTGCTGTAAAGGCTGGGAACTGTCTGCTATTTTCTACCTAGCCGTATTGACTGCTATGTTGTACTCACTCATTTTTATGACCCAAATTTAAATATCTTCTCTCATATATAATTCTCACACTATTTTTTCTTAGATTAACCCCCTTATGCTCCCCTAGAGAGAGAGAGATCAGTCTGTCTCTATTTTTGTTTGACTAGACTAAACAAGCCACATTTTCTTTGCTCCTCTCCCAAAAGAGTTTTATATCTCTCTCAGTTACCTTAAATGTCATTATCTGCATATTGCAGAAGGTGGCTTCCCATTTGGGTCACTTGGTATCTCACCAATGCTTTGTACAGGGACACTTAAATCTGTAAATCTGTGTTGAAAAAGCTTCCCTAGTGTTGCATTTGCCTTTGTTTTGGCTGCATCATGTCAGAAACTTGCAATTACTTTATGATCAGTTGATTCCAGCAATTCCAGCTGTTGAGTGTGTGTGGGTTGTAGCTTTTACTTGTGTTACAAATACAAGAGGGCGAGACAAAAGTGTTATGAGCTTACTGACTGCCACAGAAAGCAAGTGTTGGAACAAGGACAAACCTGGACACAGCATGATGCCACCAGTGCCAGATGTGACATCAGACTTTCTCCTGTAAAACTTTCTGGTTTTAAACAAGATAACATTTATACCATGGAAGTGGTGGAAATACATTTTTTTCATTATTGTCCTTGTCTCCAAGATAACATCCCTGATTGGTGTAGCAGCACAGAATAAGGTGAAGTCACATTCAAAACAGTTACGTTGCTTATCAGAAGGAAGCAGTTTTATTTCTGTAGGGTAAAGCCATGGCTAATCACTTTGCTTGCATTTGTGTTTCTCAAAAAACATCCCCCAGTATATGATAAGGATAATGGCCTCATGCCATCATTTCTCACCCAGCCATGCCTTTTCCAAGGGCAAGGAAAGGGCTGATGACAGGACAGCTTTGGACCCTTTGCAAGGGAGGTGCCTGTGGAAGGTGTGTGCCCTGATGGTGATTATCGAGTAATTACAACAGGAGGGCAGAAGCCAGCCTGAATGCTCACATGCTGCATTCAGATAGCAAAGCTCCTAGCTTCTAACATAATCTTCCTCTGATCAAACAGGGATTGGGCTAAGCCAGGACTTGGCTGACTGTAATATTCCTCTTGCCAAGGAGGTCAGGGCTAGGCCAGGCTGGCTGGGAGCTGGTGGAGAAAATGACGGAGGTTGGTTGATTGTGTATCAGGGCAGACAGATGCTCCCCAACCCACTGGGGACCCCTCTGAGCTGAGCAGCTCGCTCCTTAGGTTTCCAGGTAGGTGCAAGGATCACAGTCTGGATCTCATTGCAAAGAAAATTAATTAATGCAAGAGAACTGTGCGAGAGAGCAGGGAGAGGGAAGAATTTCTCAGTATCTAGATCAGATGAGAACAGGGTATGGTTGCTCCAGAGTGTCCTTTTTAGCAAAACACTGGGAAACAGTGTGTAACAGGGAGTTATTTAGCCTGACTTTATTCACTTCTTAAGTCTTGATTGCACACACTGTGGCTTTCTTTCATTTTTTTCAACTTCTCCAAAGTCCAAAGGGTTTTCTGTGGGTGACAGTTCTGCCTGAGAAAGGCAAGAATTGTTATTTGCAAGTGGGTGCAATTTCCTTCTCTTCTGTGATTGTACTTCCCTGTCATCTTCCTGGTTATCAGCCTGTTCCAGTTCCTTTTACTTTTATTTGTCCTTTCAATGGAAATAATGGATTTCTCAACACTTCTTCTCTTTCATTTTTTTAAAATAATCTCATTATCCATTAAGATTGATGAACTGTTTCCTGCCTTTCTGCTTTCTCTCAGTCTTCCTTCTGCTGTCTCTGCAAATATTCTTCAGCACTCTGATGTTGTCCTCGCATCCGTTGTGGGATGAGGTTTATTAATACAGGCTTTGCACTTTCTTTGTAGGTCATAGTGTGGCTTCATGCTGGCTGACTTGGACCCCTTTGTCCTGAAATGTCAAGCAAAAAGAGCTGGCCAAAAACTGGATCATGGAGATAAAAAAAAAAAAAAAAAGCTTTTTCAGAATTAACTTTTAAAAAATATACTTACATTGTTGTAACTCACTTCTTCTCATCTCTACTTGGAAAAAAAATCCAAGATAGGAATTTTCCTGCCAAAAATGCATCGAATTTTAATGGAGTGATGGGGTTATTTTGATAGAAAAAATTGACCTGCATTAGTTATCTCAAAACCTGTTCTCTTAAAGGCAGCAGATGTTTTGCTGGGAGCATTCAGGCACTGATCTCTTCTCTCTGGTACCCAGTGACAGAACCTGAGGTAATGGCCTGAAGATGCTTCAGGGGAGGTTTAGGTTGGATATTAGGAAAAAGTTCTTCACCCAGAGGGTGGCTGGGCACTGGAACAGGCTCCCCAGGGAAATGGTCATGGAACCACAACACTTGCAGAGTTCAAGAATCTTTTGAATAATGCTCTCAAGTATGTGGTGTGACTCTTGGGGTGTCCTGTGCAAGGCCAGGAATTTAAGCCCCTTCCAATTCCAGATATTCTATGATTTCTTGCCAGGAACTTATACAAGGTTCAGGTACATCTGGAGGATGAAAGCCTGTCCTGCACGGTGCTCTAGGCAGTCGGGCAGAAAAAGACATTTTGATGCAGAAAGTAATAGGGTGCTGCAGTCACTGCCTCTCCTCCTGACAGGGTTTGACTCTGGCCTTGGTACCATGTGAGAAATGGGGCAGAAGATACTCAGTTGCACTCTGGGGGATTCCACTGACTATATGTGGCTGTTGTTAAATTTGAAGCCACAAATACCATGTAAATGAGGTATTTTTGTGTTATTGTATCTTTACTGGGGTATTTTTTACATAAGTTTTTTTCCAGAGTGAAAAGTCGAAAACACAGAAAAAAAGTATTTTAGGAGTAGGTCATTATTATTCAGTGGTTATTGGCTTATTTCTCGGGGATTTAGAGTCCAGGAGTATGGTGAGGTTCTCCACAGGATCCCAAAAAGTTACAGTTTCTTCAGCTACATTTTCTGGTATTTCCCCCAGCCACATCTATGCAGGTAAACTAAACAGGGAGCCTTCCTGAACAGTCATTGATCTCCTCCTGGTTAAATCTTTGGAGTGGTAAGCAGCATAACTTTGGTCCATGAAGGTTAAATTCTTCCAAACATTTCCTTAGAATATCTCCAGTATTTGAACTCTCGAGGATGCTGTTACAAGTATCCATCCTCTTTTGAGGGATAATAATTTTTGGAAGGATAAAGATAGGCTGATGGGCCATTTTAAGCCAGCTGTCCCCAATGCCCAGGGACATTTCTGTCCATGTGCACTTTTAATCTAGGTGTTGGCTGAAGTGCTACCATACCCCTTTCTTTCCTTTTTGTTAACCACTTAATACCGTTTTTGATTATAAGTATGTAGTTTCACCAAGGGATCTATGCTATAACAACATAAATGATTGTATTTTATGAAAAAAGTGAGGTGTCAAAGGGACATTTTGTTTGGAAAAATTCTCGCCAGTGTAACTCATACAACAATATAGCTAAACCAAATGGGTGGAAAACATTTGCACAAATAGCAGTAATTGCAACTGAAAGGTGTAATTGTTGTATCTTCATCTGACATGATGAATTTGAGATACCATTCATTATAAAAAAAAAAAATTAAAGGGGATATTCTGTGTAAACAAAGTAACACAGTTCACATAGGATAATTTTCATTGATAATGTCTTTTTATATGCAAAACCTGATCCAAAGAGACTCTTTTTGGTGATAAGAGCTGTTCTATAGAAATCACATATGGATCACATGTGGGAAGCCCCACAGTGAAGTCTTTCAGCTAAAGCCATGACAGTTTATATTAGTTTATTATTAATATATTTAATTAATTAATTTAATATATTATATTAATATAATTATTATATTAGTTTATTATGTTAGTAAATGTAGGTATTTTATTCCCAAAGTTCCTCTTAATAAATTTCACTTTGCATTAATCATCTGTCACTGGAGATTATTGTGGTGGTTGATTTGGGTGCATTTTTATCTGCAGATCCTTACTCAACCACTCATTAAATACTCTTCAGTACACAGGGTTTGAAAAAGACAAATTTAAACTTCATGTGAATCCTGCCTTACCCAGGGTTTTTAGCTTCTGTGTTTAAGTCAAGGCTGCTCACACATAGCTTCTTCCACTGTCCTCACTGCAATATTTAAAGTAAGAGCAAGATAAAATTAGGTCATTTCCAAGTTTTCCCTGAGCCCTGAGATGTTGTGCCATTCCCAAGCAGCAATATACATGTGAGTTTAATAGCTTAGAATTTAAAGTCTCTTAATGCAATTATAAATACAGGACTTCTGCTAATGACATTCACTAATCTGGTGGTATTTTTATTCTAACATGCAATTTACATAATTTTTTAAAATTTTTTTAAAATTTTTTTAAAATTTTTTTAAAATTATTTTTATTTGATGGAGGATGAGGAGGGAAGAATGCAGGCTCACTTTAGCTTGTGGGATTTTTTACATTCTCTAAACAATTGGGGATGAAACACTGGTGGACGTGTCTCTAAGTAACAGAGATAAGAGGTGCAAACAATCATTTTGTAATTATTTGGATGATGAACCTTTGTTAAGATGCTCAGCCTCCAAATCCTGAACAGATTTTAGACTGGGAAGAAATTAGCAAAGAGAACTCATAATTTTTTTGCTGTGTCAGAAGGCATAATTGCTGGCCTGGACCATTTCTGGTGCAGGCAGCACATCAGCTCCCCACTGTGCATGGATCTCAGACCTTCTTATACCTTCATCTTGCATGTCTGTGCCTGCTTTCTCAGGCACAGAAATCCTTTAATTTATCCACATTCTTGGTGTCAACACACAATGCCTTTGAATACCCAAGATTCAACTGTATGATCAAATACTATGGTCTCTGTGATCTAATATTCCCTTCATCCTAAAAATCAATTCACAGAATCAAAATCAATAATGCCCTAACACGTGTAACCTGCCAGTTCTGAAATCTGTTTCTTGTGGCTTGTCGTTGTTTTTGCAAGCCTTGTGTTTTAGCAGAAAATGTCCTTGCTAAATCATGTAACTTTAAAGAACATCCTAAAAATTTAAGTGTGTGCAGTAAGACCAAAGTGCAGAAAAATTTTGATTGAGTTTCAGTTGCTGCCAGTTTCTTTGCTTTCATGTCTATGATAGGAGCACAGATCACATAGCAGAAAATGGATCAGAGACACCATCTGACTTCTTATGCACTCACACCACTAGATTTTTTGCCTACTCCTGCAACATATGAAACTGGCTGGCATTTCTCAGTTAATAAAGAGGATAGATATTGCAGAGACTTTGTTACCTCTAGTTGATGCTTTGCACTTTCCCCAAGGATAAGATAAAAGAATTTTCTGCATGCTTGTAGTTTGAACAGAACATTAGATGTCAAGACTATGTGAGAGTAAGGAGAGAAGATGAAAGTTGAAACATGATTAGGTATACATGCATTACAGAGGAAGTAATTAAGGTCTTGGGTAGGTTTTGCATGGATTTAAAATCTGCAGAAGTGTCCCCACAGCTTGCAGCATCCTGCGTTTGCATTATGACAATGCCCACTGCTGTTGTACAGTAAAGAGTCTATCACTGTTTTTCAAAAAGCCCTCCAGTCCTAAAAAAATCCTTCTGTAAATGGTTTCTTTTCATTCATTAAAAAAAACCTACATCTAGACTGAAATTTACCATCTAGTGTGTCATTTGTGAAAACTTATTTTAGTTATTGAAACCTTATATGCAAACAAGGGAAGAAAACCTGTCACATGGCTGTTCCCTACTTCTAAAATTATCTGGTGTATAGTGATTCAGATGATAAAGTTCCTACATAAAATGCAGCCTATAGTTAGTGTGAGATGCAGCTTTTGAGTGCAAAAAAAGCAAAGGAGGACAAAGGTATATGAGAATGGCAGCATAGCTAATGTTTGTGCACACCCACTTCTGTCAGCAGGCTTTCCAAGATTTTTCAGTAAGATGTCAGCTGCATGTACGTTGCTTGCATTGAGTGAATTATGGGGAAATATCTCCACTACAGCTGTTCCATTATGTCTTATCAACTGTATATGTATTTGTGTAATAGGCCACAAATTCCACCTTCTAATAAGTTGTTGAATATGTATTTTCAGTACACATTTAATGTCTCTGCAGATCAGATAATGCTACAGAAAGTTTGCCAAGCGATACTGGCATGTAGTTTTTGGCAACAGCCTGCCTCCCTTGAAAGAGTAAAAAACCCAAAACACTGAACACAGAGAAGCTATTTATAAATAGGTCTTCTTTATGTTTTTTCAAGCCCAGCAATGGCATATCAGCTGATTGAGTATTTTGTGAGATGGTTTAACATAATGCCACAACGGTATTTAGACACTTTGCCAAATAAAAGAAGGCAAACCACACATTTATTAAAAAGGCACTCTTGCAGTTTCTGTAGTGTATTTGCTGCCATCATTGTCAGTTAACCAGTGGAAACTTTCTTGAAAAGTTTCAAGAAGGCATCACTTTCAGAAGAGTGGAATACCCAAGAGGCACCCTGCTTCTTTATTGTTACTCCTGGCCAGGGGATATTTTCATTCCTACGTTGTGCTTTTGGATATTTATATTCCCTTATTGCCCTGTGTAAGTTACTGTAAGTAAACAATGAGACTAGATGAACAAGCTCCATATATAATCCATTTTGTAGCATGAGGACAACAGTTTCATGGTGTTTATTTTTCAGTACTCTCTTTTAATCACTTTTTAGTGATTACAGCAATAGGTTTGGTCCTGCGCCATTTGGAGGCAGTAAAAATGCCCCTAGTACAGCTCGTGGTGCAGGAGTGAGTCACAGCAGGAGAAATGTTAATTTCACTTTAATTTTCCTTTCCTCATTTTCTTTCTATTACCACTAATAGTGTTAGTTTAGGAGTAGTGTGTGTTAGACCAGCTTAACTACTATTTCTTTTTCAGATCCAACCCTCAACCAATTGTATCAAAGCTATTAAGGTGGTTATCTGACATAATGCATATTAGTCCAGTAAAGACAAACCAGGTGTGACTTAACAGCCTTTTTCATTCCCTTTTGTGTAAATGTTCCAAGAGGATCTCTAGTGCTCTGTCTAGGGATCATGCCTACTATCTGTGCTTTGGCCAGAGACAGACCAGCTCTCAGAGATCCCACCCCCCATGAAATTGGTGTATGTTTGGATTTATATCTGCAGATCATCATTGACTCATCCACTTGTTAGCTGTATAAAAGTGCCCTGTAATATTGACCAAAAACACTTGAAGACTGATAATATTATAGTTTCTTCATAAATCGTGGTAAGAATGTGCCAGTATCCTAAAACATTTGGTGTCAAGACATCCTGACTGCAAAAGTGGGAACTAATGACACTAGATCATTCTTATTCCATCTCCATACCCTCCAAATGAATGTATGAACACATTACAAACTCACTGATTCATTGCCCCATCACTTTTTCTATGTCCAGAATCCTACAACTGTTTCTTGTACAAACTACCAGAGCTCTTCTCTAGCCAGAAGTTTCCAGACATTAATTATTTTTATTTGGAAGCTCTCAAAGAGGCAGCATAGAAGTGTGAACAGTTGTCTTTCTTCATGCTTTACAGAAGTGAGAGTTATTGTACTCACAGTGCAAACACTGTGGCATGTCCATAATTTTACTGCTCTGAGTCATCCCCTTGACATCTGTAAGATGACTTAAGATAATAAAGTTCAGTGTGTATTGAAGCATTTGCTGGACAGGGGTTTACAGTTCCCATAGTTATTTACCCATGTTGCATATATTAGTTTCTTTTATTGCTTTTTCTCGAAGTTTCACAGATAAGTTCCAGAATAAGATTGGGAGGGAGGTCACATTATCCATTCCTTTTCTTCAAGGCAAAATAATCTGGAATCACATAATTTCTAAGATTTGTCTAAAATGTTCTTAAAAAACATTTAATAGTATTTCCATGTCTCCTTGTGAAATTTAAGTACAATGTTTGATGAACTACCTTTCACACAGAGGTTAATTATGGAATACTGCTATCCTACTGAGCATTCATCTTGCGTTTTTCTTGACCTGCAATTTCTTACTGAAACATTGACATGCTCAGAGCTGTACGTGAGGTGCAGATCTCGGCAGTTTCAAGGAAAAGCACTCTTAGTTTTCCCATTAGTGTAACATTTCTACTTCTGAGGGTTGTATTGAGATCTGCCTAACACTCCACACAACTCTTACGTATATTAAAAGTACTCAGAATGAATTTGAAAATACAGTCCATATACATTCCTTCTGTAGTTCCTTGAGAGCATGTAGGTAAATTATTGTCTGCTGCTATCCAGTGCTGTCTTCTTTGATAACTGTTTCCAAACAGCAACAATATCTTTCCAGTTAAGGAGACAATGAGTGAATATTACTGACTACTTGGCTACTGGTGCACTGTGGATTATGAGGTTGAAGGAAGCCAACAGCAGATATTTTACTTAGAATTTTTTTTCCTAGGTGCTGAAGTAACTAATAAAGAAAAAATATTGCAACTTTGGATCACTGAGGCTTCATTACTTTGGGAAAATGAAAGACACAGTCCCACAGACTTCCTAAAAGTAGATAATGCTGTACTGGCATCATAGGAAAGTTCTCTGTTTTGAAGACCAGTCCTGTAGTTAATGGTATATAAGTGAAGGGCAAAAAGGTATTTTAAATGTATTTTAATGGCATATAAGTGAAGGGCATAAAGGCAGGTGGTTTGACTGCCCTGCTGCAGCTCAGACCAAAGCTTGGCTGTGTCCAGCTATGCATTCTTGCACTATTACTCATCAGTCATCATTACATACTTATTCAGATTAAGATACACATTTTGCAAGTGGTAGAGTTGGTTGTAGTACAGTTTTTCTCCTTCTTACAGATTGAAATGGTCTGTCTTATATCTTCAATTCTTTTTGATCTTCTGCTTATTTTCCTGACAGAAAATACTTCTGTTTCAGTAACGTGGGTAATTACCCTCATAACCTGGAATTTGTTACTCTAATAGAACATAGGATTTAATTGAAGGAATATGCAGCTGATTCAGGTAGAATAAAAGAAGTTTTAACATAATTTTGTGTGCTGCTTTTGGCTTGAAGAGAGTTATTTTTCTTTTCAGCAGCTAATATGGGACTGTGTTTCAGATTTGTGCTGGAAACCGTATTCATAATTCAGGGATGTTTTCTTTATGGCTGAGCAGCACTTGCAGAGAGCCAAGGCCATTTCTCTCTCACACCACCATGCCAGTGAATAGCCTAAAACTTCTACTTGCTCCACCAAGGTGAATTTGAGCAACTGAGTCCATTCTTGTCTGCATGACACTGGAAGGACAATTAACTTAATGAAGGAAATAGGTGCTATAATTTTCTGGTACTAATAATTCACTGATTAAAAATGTCACAGTTGTCAAACAGAGGGAAATTCTTGTCCTGTTTCTCTGACAGTTTTGAGTGAAAAAGAATCTCAGTGTAGCACTCATATACCAGGTTTTTTTTACCAGCAGAGAAGGTATTTAGAGTAAGGAACCATTTTTATCTTCAGTTTTTTCCCCACAGAAGTTAGCAGAATCCTGAGACATCTAGCCATTGCTATGTGCTTTTACATTGTCTAGTTTAGTGTTTAGATTTATGAAACTTGTGCTTTGAATGATCCTCTGAGTTTCAGAAAATGCACTCACTAACAAAGTAGCACTGATTTACCTGCACTAATTTTTGTCTCCTTACTTTATGTCATCTAACCATGGCCACACTATGAAATGCCTTGGCCAGGAGAGATGGAGGCAGCCTAAAACTCAATGGATTTAAAAATAAATATCATGGCATGAAGAAGGATTGCATTCTCCTGTTTTCTGAGAACTTGTGCCTGCCAGTTTTATCTGAGCTGCTATAACTCATTGGTGAATCTTGGGTACCCTGTCTCTGCCACATCCTTGGTGGCTCCAGCATTATTGCTTCTTCTAACCCAAAACTGGGGCTTTTAACTGCAAAGTAGCTTTACACTATAGGTGATTCTTCTCCATTCCTGGAGTGCTGAACAAATAATGGCTGCTACATTTTCTAGGTACTCTTTTTGGGCAAAATACACTTTATTGCAGATAAAAATAATAATTTCAGGCTGCACTGTGTCTTGTTCAGAGGCATCTCCAGCAGTGTGTCCTTGCCAAAGGAATTTCTCTCCCTTTGAGGTTGCTGCTGTCAGAATCATGGAAAAATTTGATCAAAAAAAAAGACTTCTGTCTGACTTCACCTACTCCAAGCCATGCTCTCTACTGGACTGATTTTAGGTCAGGATGCTCAGAACCCTTTTGAATCCTCCAAGGACGAAGACTGTATAACCCCTCTGGTTGATCTGTACCAGTGCCTCCCCTCTGTCGTTATTACATTTTTTCCTCTCTTACATTCCTTACATTCCTCTTAGGTTCCTTATTGCAGCTTGATTTTCTTTTTGGTCCTTTTTCTTTGGCTGAACACCTGGGAGGTGAGTCTGGCTCCATCTTCTCTATTATTCCCCTTTCTAGGTAGTTGGGAAGAAGCTATTAGGTCACTGTCATGCTCTGACCTTTCAGGCTAACACAACCCCAAGCCCTTGGCCCTATATTCATACTTTTTATGCCCCATATCTGAAACCCTCTTGGTAGCCCTTCTCTGGAGCCTCTTCAGGATCCACACTTGGACACAGTGTTCCAGATGTCTCATGCATGCCAAGCAGAGGGAAGGGTCACTTCCTTTAGCTGCTGGCCACTCTCTGGCTAAAGCAGGCCGGTGCATGGTTACCCTTGCTGCTGCAAGGACACACTGCTGACTCACATTCAGCTTGTCCTCCCCCAGCACTCATCCCCCAACCAGCTCCACCAGCAAAGCTGGAAAGTCTTGAGCAGTTCCTTAGGAGACCACATCCTTCTTCCTTCAGTTTGCAGATGCAGCCAAACTGGAGGAAGAAGGAAGGGAATTTGCAGGTGCTTCCTTTACAGCACCCACTTTATTTTATTTTTTTTTTTTTTTTTAACCTGATTTCAGTGGTCTGCCTTGAAAGCTCTTTGGCACATGCTTCAAAGCCTGAACCTCTTCCCAACTTCAGGAAGGAGGAAAAACAATTGTATGTTTGGGGTAAGTAGAGAGTGGGACTACTGCAAGTTGAAACATTGAACTTGAAACATCCCTTTCTCTTTGAGCAGAGGAGGTGGGAGCTTGCTGTTTTTCAGCTGATCTGTATCTGGTAGGTACAGGAGATGCCTGGGGCACAACTTTGGTGCTAATTAACAGCATTAAAAAAATAAACATAACCAAAAAGCTATTAAATCCTGTAATTTTATTGTATATAAATTTGATGTTGAAATATACAATAGGGAAAACAATCCCTAAGTTCACGAGTCTGATTCTATTTACACATTTAAGGAATGCATGGTGATAGAGTGCTGTAGCTGAATCAAATTTTTGTTCATTTATGAAAATGGGGGCACAATCTTTTTACAGACAATTTGTTTTTGGGCAACATATACAAATTTTTTTTCAGTAAAACAAATTTAATTGTTTACAGAGCAGTGTTGGCTGTGGAGTGCTTGTAGTACACTTTCAGGATCAATAGCAGCAGGCAGGTAATGCATTTGTTGTGCTTCACCTTTATGAATACTAAGATTTTGCATTCTGCCTTCTGTGCTCTTAGGTGAGAACTCCCTTGTCAGTTCTCCCTTGCTGAGCCCTTGGCCTCCACAGACATGTGGTGCAGGTGGGCATCTGAAATTCCAGCTTCTCAGTCGGGGTGGCCTGAGTGAATAATTGAATTTGTAATAATGGAATAATTGTATATGTTATTGTAGATGTTCCTCCTACCTTACTAATAGTTGGAATTACACCTGAAAACCTACTTCATGTACTTTACTGAGGAAAGTAAAAGTGTGAATAGAACCACATTGAGATGTGTTTTTATCCCCATCTTTATATGGGGATAGTAACTGCTGTAACCAGGCTATTCTAGTCCAGAGCCCAGTCTGGGTTTTAACACAGTTTTCATCCTGACACTGCTTTTTAAAACAAATTGACAGGGTTTTTTCCCTCCATTAGGTCTGTCGTCACAAGTCATATTTTTTTCTACATTTTGGAAATGTAGATTTCCAAATCTCCAATGTTTGATCTATATTTTGGAAATACAGTGGCATTTTGGAAATATAGATCAAATTATGGAAGATGTTTTTTACTGAAGCTAAAGTAAAGGAGCAGAATTTGTAATAATGCTTCACATTTGTTTCAGTTTTAACTGATGGATTGTAGTAATGTTTAGAAACTTTGACTGCAGTAGCATTTCTGAAATTTGACAGCATTACAGAACTGGTTGTGGTTCAAACTGAAATGTGCAAACCAAGCAATCTAAAATTAGGGTTCTAAATTCGTATTTGGGTATTCAGTTAAGAACTGACACATTTACCTGCCGTTGAATTCACTAGAATTCAAAAAAACAATGTGGAAAGACAGCTTACCCTTGGCTACACTTGAAGTTAAACTGAGTTCAGTACCAGCTGTAACTGCTTTATCAGCAGTGGGTAAATTTGCTGGAGTAGACAAAGCTTCTGAGTTTCTGGGTTTTTTGCTCAATAGGAAGCAAATTTATGAACTTCTTTTCGTGTTTGACTGTTACAACTAAATCTATTTATTTCTGTCTCCCAGATGTTTTTTGGAAGCCAGGAAAGATTTAGCAGTCTTAGCAAAAAAAACAATAATCATTTTGGAAACATTTCACAATCCCTTTTCCAGTCAAGATTTTGTGCTGCACAGAAATAAATTAAGCAGCGTTTTGGGGCCCCATGCATCCACTGTCCAGCTGTTGCAGATTTTAAGATACACTGCAGTTCATGTTTTTGGATAAAGCTGGACATAGTAAGTTTCTGGCTGGGCTCTGTGAGGTAAAGGAACCAGAAAGGATGGGCAAGAATATTCCTTTGCTGCTCCCTTCCTTCTGAAAGAGAACAGTAGGAGCGGATGGTTCCTCTCTCACCTTCACTGCAATCTCCTGCTTACATCAGTGGCACTGTGCCCAAGAGTGCTCAGTGTTGCAGAGGGGCATGTTTGGTGCCCCTGCTGGCATCTGGGCAAAAAAGGAAGCATGCAGAGGGCTGTCCCCATGCCTCGTGATTAAGACATTACCCAGGGTAAGACCCCTGGGTAATGTCTTAGTGTGTAACAGATGGGCTGGGCTGTGGCAGCATGGACTTGATGTCATACTTGATTTTTCTTCCATTTGTTTGCACTTGTTTGAGAGGAGTCAGCTTTTGCCTTGACTACAGCTTTTCTTCAAGGAAACTTCTTTACTGCTTTCTTTCTTGCCATTTTCATTTGCTCTATGGTGCCTTGGGGTGATAAGTGATAATTTTCTCTCCTTTGGGCTTTTGATTCGAGCTTTTCTTGTACTGCCTGTGTTTTGCTCATGGCTGTGGCAATAAAGATCTACAGGGCTTGGGCTGAGGTCTTGCCTTGCTCGATTTACCAGCTCATACTACTTAAAAAGCCAGGATGCCCTTATCTGATACCGTCTTCACAGTGGCTTTCCCTGAGGTTCTGCTGTTTGTTTCTATTTCAAGTCCTCGAACAGCAGTGTGCCTCAGAAAGTATGAGCTGTTGCTATACCTTTATCCACGTGTGCTTATCTGGAATTAAAATAAAATCAGACATTTGTTCAAAGGTTAGTTGCTGTGATTATCAATCAGCCTCCTGGTTGCCATTGCTAAGACAGAGCTTTCTACCTTTAGGGGATAACTAATTAATAGGATTGTGTTTGTTGTCTTATGCAACAGTGAACATTTGAAAGCAAGTAGAAATGTAAAAATAAGGAAGTCTTGAAAAACAACTATTCAGGCTTATGCCTGGTGGAGACTTGATTGATGTTAGTAATGAAAACAATTTGTCAGTTTTGATAATGAGAATCTTTAATCCCAAATCTTGTAGTCCTTTAAAATAGCAGTCAGCAGGATACTTTCCATATAATGTACTTTGGGAATTCAGCCCTCACAGGTAATAAATTATTAGAGTATTATATTACAAAATGCAGCTTTGACAAAAAAGCCCTCACCAAACCCATACATTTACAAGTTTTTTACAAAAAAGAAAATTATATACATTATTTGGGAAGGTTTTTTGGTGAATTTGCATTGAAGAAACTGATCCCCACAGCGCAACTGGAGGTAAATTATGAAGCCGTAGAAAAATTGTATTGCCATTGCTGCTACCATAGCAGGAAAAATTGTGGGTCTGTTCCCCAGGGAGACCACAAAAATGCAGGTTTCTGTGGCCAGGAGCATGTAGTCATGGTTGTTTCTCATCCTCAGTAGGGCCTGTGAGACAAAACAGTGCTGAAGAGGGGTATCGGCCAAAGGAGAAGCCGTCATTCCCTGTGCTCCATCCTCTGTGTTGATATCCTCCAGTTGCCATACATAGGCAATTAAGGATATATATATATAAATGCTTCCAACATGGAACATCTCTTTTGGGTTTTTTTCAGTTCATTCAGAAAGGAAAATTGCACTTGCAAGCCAATCACACATCATGGTACTGCCAGCTGCTACAGTGAATTCCTGGGCTGGGGTCTCATGCTGGCAGCTTATTTTTCAGTCCTGTTGTTTCAGGTGCTGCCACCTCCCTTCCTTTGGGAAGGTCAGGGGACAACCTTGCTTTAACACCTTTACCTTTGGCTGTGCTTTCAGGAATGTTGCATGTGGTGGTGGTTTCCAGCAAACTGGAATTGGTGCTGCTTCCAAGGGATCTCAGGTGTGTTGTATAAGGAAATTGTATTACTGAAGACTTGAACCAAAAATCTCTCTAATAAAAATAAATACATACATAAATATATTATATATATATATATATATAATAAATGCAGTGAAGAGAGACAAAAAGAAATGGCTCATCCTAAGTCTAGTGAAAGCAAGATCCAGTTTTCCATTGGGCTTGTTATCACCCTCTTACTTAGGAAAATAAAAATACTGATTTGGGTAGGGGAAGTAAGCTTTCTGTCTCACCTGATTTGCCATTTGAAGACCTTGGCAAGATGAAGTCAATTTGATCTTGAAATATTACTTGGGAGAGAAAATGAAAATGTTTGATTTAGAAAATTTTGAAAATAATATGGCAAATGTTTAAAATCTGTTTTGTTCATAATAATTTTTATAAAATTCATTTGATAAACCAGCATGAATTTATTAATTATTTGGATAAAATTAAATATGTTTTATAATTGAATAAAAATTAAACTATAACAGAAAAATTGCCTTGGCCTATGAAACCATAAGCTGTTCTATATTCAGTTTTTATAATTATACTTATAAAGGTATAAAATATGCAATCATGTAAATAATTAAATCATTAACATTTGTTGACTACAGAGACATTAAACACACTAAAACACTGAAATTCTGGAAATGCAATAGAGCCACACTCTACAAAAGCTTTTAATATCTTCAAATAATTTCAGTTTTACTTTTGAGTCAGAACTGCCTTCCTGCCGCTTTCCAGTGTGTAAAAATTTAACATTTGTGCTATCATCTCTTCTCTGCCTATGTTCTAATTGCTTGTCAGGCAGAAAGTAGTCTCTGAAGTATTGTCCTCTTCATGACAGACAGAGACATTTCCACAGGATCTGCCAAAGATGAGATTATGCTGTAATTTCCTCAAACAGCTGTGTCTGCTTCATTATGAATAGAAGCTGTTGGGGACTGTATCCAAACCTTAGTTCTCACCCTTCCAAATCACATTAACAAAATTATCGCATGCCTGGGTGAGCACTTTTCCATCACTTTTAATTAATTCCAATTGTACATTACCCACTCCAAAAGGTTTATTGGCTTTTTTTTTTAATAATATCCTTGTATCAGCTTTCAGCTTCTGTCACCATTAGAAACAGTTCTCCATGAAGATTTGGGCTTCCCAAGGAGATATTCCCAGCTCCTTTCCATCCAGCTCTGTGTTTGTTTCATCTGTGGGCTCAGCTCTTGGCAGTGTGCAGTGCTGGCACTGAGTGTGGTGGTATCTTGTCTCCCAGAGAGAGCCCCAGCAAGGCTCTGCCTGGTTTGCCAGTTCTCCCCAGTGGCATTTCTTGGGACAATTATGCATATCAGGAGGCAACTGTTCATGCCAGCTTTCTGTAGTAACTGTAAAAACTGCATCTGTTTCCCACCTCATGCAAATATATCCCTCATCTGCTTTCATCCATCTCCCTGCATCACTGTGCTGGTCAGACAACAGGAGTGTCTTTCTCCTGGGCCAAGATTTCTTCCCGAGGGTCTTTTTCTGCAGGAGTTTGTCTCTGGGTGTTGAAATGCACCCAAGACTCTCATCCTTTGGATGTGTGCTGCTTGTGCAGAGGGCAGCAGAGCTGGAGTTTGTGCTCACCCCTTGTCCAGTATGTTCCAGGTGTTTAAGAACTTGGAGTTTTTGATCATGACAGCCTCTGAGGGAAGGGGCTGGAGATTTCTCACTTTGTGCTTCAAACAGAGTTGTGATCAAGCAGTTGTAGCTGCCTTCTGTGAGGACAAACACCCCATCAGACCTTCTGACTCCTCTCTGAGTCACTGCCAGGTGGGCTGGTGCACAGGTTCCCTCCATGTATCATAGAATCATAGAGTGGTTTGGGTTGAACAAGGCCTTAAAGATTTTCTAGTTCCAACTCCCTGCCATGGACAGGAAATCTTTCCACTAAATCAGGTTCTTCAAAGCCCTGTCCAACCTTGCACAGGTCCAAGGATGAAGCATCCACAATTTCTCTGGGCAACCTATTCCTGTGCCTCACCACTCTCACAGTAAAGAATTTCTTCCTAATATCTGATCTCTCTTCTTTTAGTTTAAGACTATTTCTCCTTGTCCTATGAATATCTGCTCATGGAAAAAGTCATTTCCCCTCCTTTTTGTAAACTCCCTTTTAGTTCTAAAAGGCTG
This sequence comes from Parus major, assembly GCF_001522545.3. Classification (NCBI taxonomy): domain Eukaryota; kingdom Metazoa; phylum Chordata; class Aves; order Passeriformes; family Paridae; genus Parus; species Parus major. The sequence continues at coordinate 67,946,277 of NC_031768.1, read as the reverse complement.
CAATGAGGTTCACCTGGACACCTCTCTACTCCAGGTGAACAACCTGCCTCTATAATCCTATTTTTTGGGAAGCACAACCCAGTAACCCATTGGGCTGAGAGCATTTACCTTGCAGGAATGGGCAGCTTATGGGGGATGCTGGCCTATGGCTGACCTTTTGCAGGCTGCTGGCTCTGCCCCAGCAATTTAAAAACCCATTGTTTTTTGTTGTTTGGGTTTAGTTTGGTTTGTTTTACGGTAGTAGCAAGAGGCATCAGTTCAGTGGCAGATGGTTAATGAAGTGTTCAGGTGCTTCTCATACACATTGTACTGAAGGAGCAGTCAGTCTAAGCCATTAACAATGTTACCAGAACACCCAGATGTTTTTAGTGTACCTTGCTGTAGAAATTCTGGTTTTAGACTCTCAGTACTGGGGTGGCTAAGCAGCCATAACAGCCTTCATTAGGAAATTTTTAAAAAAAAGGTAAAATTCTCAACATGTTTCAGATTTAATTTCTTTATTTCCATTTTTATTTGTCCACGTGTTTTGATAATTCCCTTGCATATTTCATAATTATTGCTGTTCTATTTTTGTGACAAATTGAAAACATAACAAACAACCAATTGTGTGGAATTCTTCAGCATTTTTCTTTTTTCAATTCCTATTGAGGATAATAATATTTCTACACTGCTTGATTAACCAAAAAAAGCACCTCTGTTGTTATTCAGAAGCAGTCTGCTGCTTTCTTTTTCCAGACAGTTTTATTTTACAAACTGGAGCTCTGCTGATGCAGTCCCTGCTGCATGTCCTGGGGCAAAAACCATCCAGCTCAGCTTCTCCTTCTTCCTGATGTCTCCAGAGGTTAGGGTGAGACCTGCTGGCCAAATGTAACTTGGAGAGTAGTGGAGGAACTGCAATATCAGATGGGAAGAAACTCTTGTAGGCTTCTTTCCTAGATCATCATTAAATGGGCTCAGGTTTAAAATAGAGTCTCATAAGAGATAAACATCTTAGAAGGAACCTGACACTGCTGGAGTTAAAGAGAAGTATTTAATTGTGTTTCTGGCTCCTTGAACTTTTCTTCTCCCTGTGGGATTCATAGCTAAACATAGTCTGGTGGATATAATTTTGTTCTGCTGTCTAGCATGTTCACTTCAGTTTGTGATGGGTTTTTGTTTTGTTTTGTTTTCACAAATACAGTTATTGCATCTTGCCAAGATGCTGTGACATGGAGAGCTATGACTTCATTTTCTACTCCCAGTGGTTCAGAGGGGATATTTTTACATTATACAGTATCAAGAAAATTTTATCCATACAAATCCTTACATATACCAAGTGTAGTCTTTAAGATGGCAGATACATTTCTTGTCCAGAGTCCCTAGTGATATGCTGCTAAGTGATGTAGTGTTGTCTTTGTTAGGCTTGGGACTCCTCTTACTCCCTTCTCCTGTGCTGAGGAGGGCATCTGAAGAGTTAGGAGGTTCATATCCCTCTCATCTCAGAGCATTCCTCCACAGCAGGGAGTGACTTCAGATGTGTGTATGTCAGCCAATATCAATCAAGAGATATGAGTAATAAAAAATAGAGGAAGAGCCAGCAGAACCCAGACACAGCTGAGTCTTTTCATCTCACTGACTCCAAAGAGCATAGTGAAGTTGAGCCTGGACAGTGCCATTTAAAATAAACTATCTTGCAGAAAATCCAAGCCAAAGCTTCTTAAATAGCAGCTATTTACAGAAGAACGATCAAATATGAGGTCCCAAATGTAACACTAAACCATGTATCCTGCTTCCAAATGGGTTTATCACAATATGTTCAACCCATTGACTGAACCAAGCTCCAAAGTTTGTGTTCCTTAACAGGGAAATAGATTATATTTTTATATTGATTAAGTAGGAGTCCTGTATGTTCTATGGCAGAATGGAACCTTGCATTATTTACAATCACAGAATCATTTTTCTGTGTAGTTATTGTAATGGTAGTCATAAAACACGTTACAAAGTTAAGCAGGCAATATTCTGCAAAAAAAGAAAACATCTTTGAGTAATTGTATGGATGTTTATTGTAAGAATGTAATGGGTTCTTCAAGTCTTTGATATCCCTAATCTGAGACTGGATCTCACGAGAAGAGATGAAATTGGAATGTTGGGTGCACAGAGTCCATCATTGTCAGCTTTAAGGGGTTAGTCTCAACTGGCAACCTACTGAGGTTGAGCAGTGCCCCGTGTTTGAGAGGAGCCAGGGCTGACCTTCATGTTAATAAATTTGTACTAGCAGCATTAAGCCAGAGTACTCAGTCTGGTCTCTGAAGCACACCAGACTGGTCTTTCTACACACTGTGTGTGAAGATGCTCTCAGTGAAAACAGGGACCCAGAATGGCACCCAGGTACTCTAGGCAGAGCACTGGACTTACTCAGCGCTTCTAATTAGTGCCCCTGTGAGCCCCTGGCTAGAAACCCAGCACAGCTGGGAGTATCACAAGTGCTTTGAATTCCAGAGTCCATGTTTCTTTATGATGAAGGGTATGAACACACAGGGTACAAGAAAGAGAGAGTAAGTTTAGGCATGGAAAATAGACAGAAATCTCACCTTCATCTTGTTGGAAGTGATAGAGGACAAAATCTGGGCTCCCAAAGCCACACGTGTGAGGGAGACAGAAGGACATGTGCTGTATTTGGATTGGTATATCATCCTCTCTCTGTACTTAAAAATACACACATTCATCTGTCTCAGAAAAAATACATTTTTTTCTTTGCAGGCTTCCAGCTACAGCTTTTGCTTTCTTGGAGTCTATAGATCTGGCTAAGAAATGTCAAAGGAGATGGGGTGTTAGCACAAGAATGGCAGTGATTTCTACAAGGCAAGAAGAGAAACCCATAAACAACTTCTGTGGACCTAGAATTTTATTATTTATGGCTAATCTATACAGTGATGCTTTAAATGCTTCAGTAGCCACTCTTGATGTAAGAAGTGTTGAAGCAATATGTGAATGCTTAGACCCTCAAGACTAGATCCCACCCTTACCTGGCTATTTTTGTCTGTTTCCAGTTGTAAACCTATGTGTCTTAAAAACAGCAACAACCACTCTTCTAACAAGGACAGTTTTTCCTGTGTAACTTCTTGAGTCAGAGATCTGTGCTACACTAAGAACCTTTGATGGGAGCAAAGCTGTGACTGAAACAGCATTTAAAGTCTTTGAAAACACTCTGTGCTGGGATTACACCTGGGACTGCTGTTGATTTTAACTTTGGTTTAGTTAGCATGATTCCTGACATCACTGTAATGTTATCTGTTTGGGTTTTTTGTTTTATTTGTATTTGGGTTTTTTTTTTCCCCTAGGTTGGCTGGATTAACTGGCTGTCATTCAGAGGGAACTTGGCAGATCTATTTTGCTTTTGTTGAACCTCTCTACAGCACATCATAAAGATTTCCTAGGTCCAGAAGCTGCAGGAGAGACAACAGACAACTGAGCAGCAGAAAAATGTGACTCTGAGAAGAAACTTCAAGCCTTCTGATGATGAATTTTCTACTGATCAGTTCTAATTTAAATATATAACTGAAGCATGCATAAAAGTTAACCTGATAGGGAAAAATACCTTCTCATTAATTAGAACTGCCAAAACCAAAAAGCAGTCACCTGAAGCTTCAAAATGAGTGCCCCACTTGTTCCAAGCAAGTCATGTTATTCCCAGCTTCAGGACAACCGCAGTGAAATAAGAAACAATAATGAAAGCATAGTGAGTGTTGGGGATACCAATGCCAACCAAATTGTAACAAAACTTAGAACCACTGACGGGGATGTTAAGAAACATGATTTGACAGATGAGAGTGGGAATATATACTCTGGAGGAACAGAGAAGGTGACTCATCTGCCTACAGACCAGAATAAACTTCTGACCTTCAAAGACTCTCGAACCTGTCACGCCAGTGCACAGGAAAGTAAGCTGCCCTCCACCACAGGCAGGGAAATGGGGAAAGATTGTAGGACCAGTGAAGCTAAGGATATATCAAGGCATATCAGGATTAGCCGAGGACAAAGTCTGTCCAATTTAAAAAGTAGCACAAATGATGCCAGCCTGGAGGTTGTCTCCAAAGGTGATATTGACTTCACCCAGAACTTTCCTAAGGGAAAAATGTCCAGGACTGTGGAGGTGGAGAGAATAAAAAGGCTTTCTTTGGGAAGACCAAGTAAATTTTCTCCTCAGCCTGAAACATTTGTAAAAGACGGCGTTGGCCGCGTGTCGTGTAAACGTCTGCTCTCTGCATCATTGGACTCCATCGACAGGTCTCACCACATGGTAGGAAGTACAGAGAAATCCCAAAAAACATCCACAGATCATTTTCTTGGGATGGTGTTTTGTCCACTTGACAATACCTCAGAGGAAAATACTGTATTTTATTCCAAACCATCTACCTCAGGGAACAAGAAAACAAGTAAAGCAGAAAATGTACCAAATGTTAGCATTGAAAGCACACTGCATACTTCTCATTCTCAACATTCAGCTGTTAAGCTCAATGAGGTTGCTAGTAAATCAGAAGCACAATTAGGTCAGGGTGATAAAAGTAAAAAACTGGAGCTTAGGACTGCACCATCTCTACAATATAAAAATGCGTGTCCACAAAAGATAGAGAGAATTATGCTAGTAGAGTTCCTGGGATGTCCAAGAGCTGAAAATACAGCAGTGCAGGAACAGAAAAACTCTGTGTCTGACATGTCAAAATTTCAAGTATCCCATTTTCAAGACACTTGTAATAGAGTAGAGGACCCATTGTCAAGCCAGGTAGTAACTCACCCTGATGATAAATTGCAAAATGATAACATCACTGTCAGAGAAGGGAGAGGAAGCAATGACAGTGACAGCAGGGCAACCAGCCAGGCTGATGAGGAATATTTTACTGATGAGGAAATGGAAACAATATTTCCACTCACCTGCAGTAGTAAATCCAGCGTCAAAGTGACACTGAGGAAAAACAAAAATTTGCATGAAGTTGACCCAGGTTGCACTGAAGTAGTTGGTGAACAGATATCTCTTATACGTGATATTAATCCACCTGACAGCAAACCCTTGAAAGTTAATGAGAATAAACTGATGCTAGTAAAAGAAAGCACCGAGGATGCTGTTGTGCCTGCTTCTGATCCCTCAGATCATCACAGAGCGCACAGTGCAGAGACAGTGTCAAACCAACAACCTGACAGTCACAGCAGTGACATGGAAACCTCAAATGTTTCAGTTTCAAGTACAGAAACAGCTAATGTACAGAAAAATCCTCCAGAGGAAACACCAGAGAGCTGTAACATTCCAACAAAGGCTGATGTCTTTTTATGTGTCCCTACTCCTGTGCGCCCGGTGGCAACACCGGCTGTTAATGGTCAGTCCACGCTATCAAACAGTAATTTGAAGGACCTTTATGCACTTCATGATGACAAATTGTCACCCTCCTCAGTCCTACCTCCCATTGACAGCACACAGTTGTTAAACATATCCCCTAAAGTGCCTATCAAGACTGCTTGCAGCAGCGCCATCCCAAAACCTATCCTGGTCCACCCCAAGGGCTCCCCCACAGAAAAGGCTGGTGTGGACAGTGACTGCAGTGAAAAGCTGGAAGAAGGCATTGAGATAAAACCTGCCATCCCCCGTCCCAAACCTGTGAGACCTAAAATCATCACGTACATTAGGAGAAACCCTCGCTCAATAGAGCAGCTCGACCCTTTGTTTGCGCCAGCAGGGCTGCCCTTCGACAGCCCCGCGTGCAGCGTGCCCATCTCTGCGGAACAGAAGGCGTCCAACGGAGGGGAGGCGAAGCCCACCAGCATCCTGTATGACAAATTTAAGCCTGACCTCCAGAAGCCAAGACTCTTTGGTTCTGGACTAGTGGTGTCAGGAATTAGGCCGCCAGGTCATCACTTCAGTCCGATGAGCGAGAAGTTTCTGCAGGAGGTAAGTTTCTGCAGCTTAGACAGCTGCTTTTGTATGCCAAGTGGTGATCATTTGCTTATTTGCTGATGCCAGGAGTTAGTTCTCAAACCTCAAATGAGATAAATCCTAAAACAATGTGTGATCATTAGGAATAAACTGTTTCTGGCAGTGACCCTGTTGTGATATCTTAGCTGTTACTGGAAGTTGTCACTGTGTTCCTCCAGTATTTTCCAGAAACTTGGTCACCTGCTAGTATTATAAATAGGGATATTTAGAAAGAAAAATACATGCTGATTTGAATAAAATTGAATAAATTATTTTTTTTTCTTTTTTCTTCCCAGAGAATAGCTTTGGGAAATGATTATAATTTGCCCATACAGACATTTCCTTCCTAATGGGAAAGTTGGCAGGATTTTGTAGACAGAGCACTAGAGGTCTAAACTAATTCCATTCTGTTTAGCTGTATGGAAACCTAGGGACTATCAGAACTCTTTGGATTATACATATAATACAAAAGAAGATTTAGTTTTGACTAATTTAATGCTGTTTCTTACACTGATGTGCACCTCAAAAAAGATTTCTTTTCTCTGGAAAGCCATCCTGAGCAGCCAAAATGTGATGGAATTCCCTCTAGATGCCTCTGGCTCCAGATATCTCACTGTGTTTCTGCCTTGCTAAACTGGGCAGGAGCCTTGGGTTCCCAAAATCCCCACTGGGAGGTGAGCACAGTGGAGGAAGGATGCTCTTGCTTGGTAGGTAGAGAAAGGACAGGGAAGAGCAAGCTGTGTCATGTGCTCTTGCATCCACTGCTTGGGACCTGTGGTAGTTCAACAGCCAAGTTTTTTATACAAACACTAAAGATAACAAAGGTGATTTTATTTGAATGAGTCTTTTAAAAAAAGGAATGTTTTCTTGCTCTTTGCCTTGTGCTGTTATTAAGGCTATTTTACTCCCTACCTCATTCTACATATGGTATAGATCCAAGAAACAGCATTGAAATAAATTTAGTGGCAGTATTGGCAGTCAAAACCTGGCAAATACCCAAATTATGATACTGTGTGTGTGTAGATTGACCCTTTTGGCGTATTTACCAGACACCTTCTGAAGTGAGCAAAGATTATAGTTATTTCTCATCACAAACACAGAAAGAACAGTGCTTGCTTTTGTCTTTTTACTTTAACTTCAGTTTTCAGCTCTATCCCTTATATTTTATGTCCAGCGAATGAATTGCTAAAGTACTTGGGAGATTGTCTGTTCCAGCCACCATTATTATATCTTCACAATTGCCTTGTAAGTTGAGGGGAAATGGTTGGGTTATTACTGTTTAATGCTTGGCAATGGAATGAAAGCCAAAATGACCCAGACTCTGCACAGGCTGTTTGACTGTTTTTAGGTTGGCATGATCCTCTGAAGACCACAGGTGTCTGTGAGAATTGGGGTTCAGATAATCAGGCAGGTTCAGCAGACACATCTGTGACCTAAGGACAGATTTCTGAGCACTGCTGAGGACTGTTTTTAGCACAAGAAGAACTCAGGTTGTGGCAAGTCTGCAGTGGGATTTTCTCTAGACTAGGTTTAGAAGCAGGACACTTATGGGCTGCAGAGGATACAAAGCATCTTCCCCTGTTCCTCCAATATGACTTTTGGTGGGTATTTCAGTGGGGGAATATCTGAACCCAAGCAAGCTGCTTCTTCAGAGAATCTGGAGTGACTGGAGGAGAGGCTGAGAAAAAAAAGACAAACTTGCACTAGGAGTTTGCATTAGCCCAGGAGCCAGGAGATGATAGCAGAAGGTGGAATCTGCGTTCTTGGACTGCCACCTTAAAAGCAATAACCTGGTTGTCCTGCCAGCTGGAGGAATACAAATGGGCCTGATTTGGCTCAGAGAAAGGAAAATTATCAGTCCATGGAGGTGAACAGATGCTTAAAAGAGCAGCTGTGCACAGTATGGGCTAGTAGCAGATGAGGGATTTGTAATCCAAAAGAAACCAATTAGGATTCATTGAAATAGATCAAAATCACTGAGCTGAAGGGAGAGTGTGGAAGACTCAGAGGTTTTGGAGACAATGAGACTGTGGCATGATGGCCGCTGTCTTGGTCAGAGAAAAAACTGGACTGACCTATTTCGCACATCCAGTATTTTCTTTGGAGAGCTTTGATTAGCATTTTGTAGCTCCTTATATAGCTGTGACAGTGTTAATAGCTGTTAAGAGTCAAACCTGTAATCTAAGCATCGTTCAGCTAAGTGGTAGGAACAATTAAAAATTAAATATTACCTCTGGGTGCCAGGCATAGAAGAATTAGGAAGATGCCATCTCAGACAGGAGACTCCAGGAAAAGGCCTGGAGAGCCCTATGAGAAAGACTCAAGGGCTGCCTCTGTGCAGTGGGAAGCCTGCAGGGCTTCTTGAGCTGCCTGTGCCAAAGCCCACTCAGGGCAGCTCAGACAAAAATCCCAACTCTAGCATGAAGGCAGTCCAGCTGTGCTGAGGGGTTGGGTCCATAGCAGAGTGGAGTTAAGGCTGAATGGGCAGCCTTGCTGTGGAATTGGCAGCTCCCCCAGTGCTTTTCTTTTGGCAGAGTGAGTAGATAGATCTTTCATGCCCATCTCCATCAAAAAAGAAAAAAAAAAAAAAAAGAAAAAAAAAAAAAGAAAACTTCTGAATGGGCAGCCTTGCTGTGGAATTGGCAGCTCCCCCAGTGCTTTTCTTTTGGCAGAGTGAGTAGATAGATCTTTCATGCCCATCTCCATCAAAAAAGAAAAAAAAAAAAAAAAAAAAAAAAAAAAAAGAAAACTTCTCAAGGGGAAATGCAAAATGCTTAAGAAAACCAGTCCTTTTCCAGAGGAGGTCACTGCTGTCCACATCCTTCATCACAACGTGGGCTCCCCATCTCATTGTGGACCTCACCCTCTTCTAGTCAGTGCCAGCAGGTGTTTGTGGGCTCTTTGTTCTCCCTCTTGCCTCTGTGGGAAGTTACAGAGCAAATCAAGTTCCAGGGACCCAAAGTCTGTAGCTGTCCTAGTGAACTGAACAGTGGGATGGCATGGCCCCAAGGCTCAGGAGAGGTGGTCTGTACTGCTGGACTGGGAGCATGCTCCAGCTCAGGATCCAGCTCTACCAGAGCGTGCTCACCCAGAGGCTGCTCCCAAGGACCAGCATGGATCAGCCTGGAGTGCAGGCTGAGTTTACCTGTACAGGTACAGTCTGTGCACTGTCAGAGAGTGGTCACTGGCCACTTTCTTCACTATTTTATGGTTGCTACCAGGAGCCCTGGTCTGGTGAGGGCCTGTAAGGAGGTCTGGTGATCACCAGCTCTCCTGCCTGCCTCACCAAGACTGTGCCAGCCCTGTTCAACCTCCTCTTTGGGTCTGTTCCCCAGCACAGACATCATTGTGCTCCAGAGAGGATGGAATAAAGTCTGTTGAAACAAAAAGCCTGCTGAAGTAAAAAGGAGTTAGGGGAGTCGTTTTATATATAGTGAAAACAAAATTTTCTCCCCTTGATCCTGTTATTTGAACTGCCTGAACTGATGTTTCCAACTCTTTTCCCAAACTCTTGCCTGAAGCAGGCACTTGACAAGCAAATTCTTCCTCGAGGCATTAGTGTTTGATGATGTTATAAACAAAGTAACATGAAGGAAAGCGTTGGGCATCTGTACCTGCTGGCCATGCTGCCAGCTCTGCTCAGGAATACCCAGCCTGCGGAAATTCCTGTATTCTCAAAGTATTTATTGCAAACTTTTCTGGCTCATTCTAACAAATTCATTCATGGGTTTGTGGGTAATGAGGAGACAGTCCCACAGAAGAAAACTCTGGGCTGGCCTTCTTGGTGGTCAGGCTGCAATAGATAATTTCCTAGAAGTCCCTCATACAAAAATCCAGTACAGGGTGCTAACAGGGATCATATTAATCCATATCTTTCTGAAGCACTTTAAAATGGCAATAATTTTATACAATTATATTGAGACCAGTTGAATTTTACCTTTCATGGACTCAAAGTTAAATAGAAAGGAAAAAATAGTCTATTTTCATAACAAGTTTATGTCCTTCAAAACTGGGATCTTCAAAAAATAGCATCTAATTCTTGAGAGTTATTTGGGCAAGTTCAGTTGGACTTGGTTATCTTAAGGGTCTTTTCCAATCTAAATGACTCTATTCTAAGTCCTTCTCATTTCTCTCAGCTTGAGATCTTATGCTTGTGATTTTGTGTCCATGTTTGTTGCCTTTCTCTGTTACTCCTAGCATACTGTCAATAAAGAAAAATAATTGGGGTGAGAGAAGTTTTGAATAAACAGACACAGTTTATTAAAAATGCTTATTTTCTATATGTAAAGATTTTCTCTTTTCCTAACTCTGAAATACTTGGCACTGGTGTTTAACTTTCATTTAAATATGAAATGATAGTATGCATATTGTAATCTGATAGAAATAAATTTATCAGGGAGACAGAAGATAACTGAGGCTTATCCACAAAAACAATCTCATGTCTAGAAGCTGAAAATAAGAAGCTAAACATCTGCAGTCCAAGCCTACAGAATCATTCATATTATACAGCAAAAAACTGCATCCTAACTTAAAATAGGTCACAGGAGTACAATAAAAAAGGGAAGAGAAAGATCTAATGGCAGGAAATAGGACTGCAAACAGAGGAAAAAATATAGGGCAAAAGTATAAAATTCAATGTTTGTTGCATCTGCCCTCCTAGTTCCTGTGCAAAGGCCTCAAATATTCTATATTTCATAGTTTAAGGCCAATCTTGTCTCTTAGCATATTAAAGATTTGCTAAATTAGGATTAAAGCTCTTGAAGGAGCTAGGATCAAAGCTTTTATAGCCAATGTTGAAGTGCATATTCTAATGCTTATAATTGCTAAATAGAAATTGATTTGGCATATTATATGCATCATAACTTACAGCAGACTTAATTAATTGGCAGTTACATTTCTTCCTAGGTAGCCTGTGGCACTTTTTGATTAATTTTTAAAGAAATTTAGTTCACATTTTCTATTTCCTGTGCTTTTTTTTTCTTTTCCCATGGCCTAAATGGGATGACTGAGAAAATATTCATAGGTCCTTTCTACGTTATGATGATATTGCATTTTATAAGAAAATGGTGAAGAAGTTGGACTCTACTCAGAAGAGCAAACTGTTATTTGCAAATGTGAGAGATGAAAACTCTGCACTCTTGTCCTGAGTCATGAAGCAGAACAGAAAGGTGGGAGTCAGAGCCCAGCTTGAATGCACAAAGACGCAAGGGCTGAATCACGAAACCAGGTCATTCCTCGAGTGCAAGCTCAGTGCTATGAGCCAGCTATGAGCTGGAAATACTTGCAGCTTGGGACTCATTCTGCTGTTCTTACAGTAAATGCCCATTAAAATACTGAGAGATTTTTGTCACTGATTTTAACAACGCAGCATCTATTTGTGATCAATAGTAAATGTTTTACCTTTACAAATCCGATAGTTTTTTTTCCTCCAATTCACATGGGCAGATGGGTTTTATAGCTCTGATTTGGAATATTCAACAGGCCTCTGAAAGTATAAGTTAGAGAAGTGTGCTCACGTCCACAACCAGTTGTCTTTCTGGGAACTAGAGAAGGACAGATTACAATGAACATTTTGCAGTGAGAACATACTGTGGGGTTCTTTTTTTGTCACAGAAATTATTTGGCAGTACAGTTTCTCTGATAAAATGTACTTAAAACACCTCCAGCTTTATTTTTAGCTATCTAAGTTAAAACCAACTTCTCCCAGAATTGGGCAGGGATATTTTAAATAACTTTTAACAAAAATTCCACTTACACACTCTCTTAGTGTATCTACGTCTGTAAATAATATAACCTTTCATGACTTAATAGTACCCTCATTTTCATTAATTGAAGGTCTTCCATTTGTCCATTTTCTTTTGGGGGAGGCATAAGTTCTTTATTTGGTTGTTGTTGCATATTGAGAGTGTAATATGCATACCCTTGAACAGCAGTTCATAACTTTTGGAAAGTTTGCAGTGCTCTGAAGACCAGATTCACAAGAATCTGGGAAATTTAGCCTTTATAAGTAATTTGGAGCTCCATGTTGTCTGGGTTTATTGATTTCTTGTGTAATATCTGTGTTGTTGATTTCTCTGCAGGTTGGGGACAGGCCTGCAAAGGATGAATTTTGCCCTCCACCGTACAGTCACTATGAGGTGCCACCAAGCTTTTACCGCTCTGCCATGATCCTGAAGCCACAGTTAGGGCTGGGTGCAGTGTCGAGGTTGCCCTCTGCCAAGAGCAGGATTCTCATTGCCAGTCAAAGATCCTCAGCGAGTTGTCTCCATCAGCAAGGAGAAATAACAAGTGCTCCCAGCCTCTACCATCCTGATGCTTCAGGTAAAGAATGACCTTTCCTTCCTTTCCCTTTACTCCAGTCACCATTAAGATACCTTTTTTTTTTTTTTGGAGACAAAAAAAATCACAAAATGAGCAACATTTTGACCTGATACTACAAAGCTCCAACAGCACTCTTTGAGGTGCATCTTTTTATCCTTCAGCAAGGCTGACTAGGGAGTCTGGGATTTGTCCAAAGGTTGTTTAGCAGGTCATTGCCAAAGAAAGAGAATAGTTTTCAATAATAATTCTCATTTTTCACCTCTTAATCTTCCTCCACCTTGTAAATGATGAAAAATCTTTGGATTTGCTCTGGGGAAGATAATGGGACATTTTCTTCTGTCATGAAGACCCCCTGTTCAGTCTGGATTTGACATTTCCCACCATGTTGTACTCTGAAAACCTGGGCAGTGTTCAAATGTGCCAGCAGAGATCTTGATTCTCTGAAGGCCTGGTGTACACCTCTTTGGAGACAACACTTCTAATACCTTTATCTTCCTAACTACTGCCCAGCTCAGCATGACCATGGGCAGAATTACAGGGGAGGGAAAAGCACAAGAAAAGCTGGAAGGAGAAATATCACAAGAAAGAGACAGTAATTACTTCTACAAGACACTCCTTAGTAGCCTGCAAAAGCATGGAGGTTTAAAAACTGCACATTTCAACAGGAGCAAGTTCAGAGACAACTGAAAATCGGTCATTGCCAGTGAAATGTAGCAGCTGTTTAACAGTCCAGAATATTGCAGAGATTTTTAAAAATGGTCATAAGGGCTAAAGTTAATTCATGTCTTAAGGTCATATGATCCCTCCTCTTGGCCCCGGGTGGGATTCCTTCTGATGTATGCTTATTTAACCTGTTCATGGGAAGCTATTTATAAAAACCTTCAATATGAGATCTTGGAGCCTCTGAAAGCAGGACTACTCCAATGCATTACCTATTTTCAAGTTAAAAGTGTTCCCTTGTGTTTTGCCTAACCCCCTTTGTTACAGTTTGTTTTTTCTTTCATCTGGAGTGGTTGTGGGGTCTTTTCCCCCTTGCAGGTATTTGAAAACTCTTACTGTGTCTCCCCAGCATCCATTTCTCCATACTAAGAAGCAGGAGATATTTAGAAAAAATTAGAATGGAAATGCACCAGAGCATCTTGACTTTACCCTGAGAGGACAGCCTCAGTAATACAGGTTGACAGGATTTGGGGTTTATCAGAAAATCAAGGTTCTCTGTAATATGGTGCCTCTTCCCAGTCTCCTTTACTATCTGGCCCTGCATCTGGAGTTTATCTGTGCTGATGCTATTAACAGAAGCTGACCAAACTCAGCTGTATGTTACTTCTGAGACTCCCCAAGATTGCAGGCTGGGTTGTAAATACCATTTCAGCCCTGTGACTCGAGTTCAGTCAGCATTGAACATGGGAATCCAGGTGCAGAAAGTAATTGGATCGTAATTTCCATTTAAATGAAACTGCAAGAGGCTGTGAGTTCAGGATATGAGTAGGGTAAGCCCTTGTGTTACAGGAACCAGTTTGGGAGATAGATATGAGAGAAAATGCAAACGGATCCATTGTCAAAGAAATGTTTTTTTCTGAACCTCAGAAATTAACACAGACTTCATTTTTATTCATCCATCACCTATCCATTATCTACATTATCTTGCATCATTGATGCTAGCAGACATGACTTTTCTTTAGCCACTTTAAATCCATATGGGAGCATGTATTGTCTTGCATGTATTCATTTACTATCTTCCTATGTTATGTGACATTCTACAATCCAAATAGGATCACCCTATCAGTCATATTTTTTGTTTGTAGTACTGCCTTTAAAAAAAGCCAGTACATGGAATTCTATATGTAAGTGTCCTGGTTTAAATTGCATGAGCTGTTACTGTGATTCTGTTCCACTGAATTTATATTTCTTAACATTTTCATGTATCTCTAAAGTTTGGGGGTTTTTTAATTTTTTTAAATTTTTAATTATTTTTTTAAATCACAAATTATTTTTTGGACCTTTCCTGCTTTGGAGGTCAAATTTAATTCATGGCTCTCCATAATTTGCTTCCTACAACTGTTGTTTTGCTTGTTTCTCTCTAGTCTATTCATACCTCGCTGTTTCAGAAAGGGTATTAAAGATAACTCCTGGTAGACCAATAATCTCTCTATCATCTCTTCCAGGACCCCAAAGTGTGTCTCATCTGGTATTTGGGCTCTTACTGTTTTTATGGATTTTAAATTACACAGGACTTGTTCTGAAGAGGTTGCTAATGTCTCCAGTTTTTCACTGTCCACCTCAGGACACATTGGTTTCACCTCTGGCATCTCGCCTTCCATTTTCCTTGCAAGATGAAGAATGTGTTTAATTTTTCTGCAATACCTTTTTCTGTTGAAAAGTACTTTTCATTGTTTTCCTTTGGTTTAATGCCTCCTCTTACTTATCTTTCATGTACTTCTGAAATCTTATGTTTGTTTCTTTACATTCATTTATTTTTGGTATTTTATTTCCCAATGATCCATTCAAGATTTTCTTATAATCACGTTTTTCTTGATTAAAACATTTTTCCATGTATTCCTCAAATGACTTAATCTTTCTATCAGCAATGTATAACTTTATAGGTCAGCTTACCAGACTTTTTGTCTTTAATACTTCCTTTTAAAGAATTTCCTATTAAATTAATTTCCTATTAAATAATTCCTTTCAAGAAGAATGAATTGCTCATGAAAGAGGCAGAGGTGACAGAAGGTAGGACAAGACTGGTACAGGAGTGCAGAGGCATCAGAGGACTGATTCCTGTGCCTGTATCCACAGCAGAGCACACATGCAGACCAGAGATGTGTTGCTGGTTGCTGTGGAGGGGTTGGATGGGACAGCAACCCCTGGCATGCCAGAGGTGTTGGGGTGTTAATTGGAGGGGCTCATAGTAGGTCCAAACACCTTTTAGCCATCTGTTTTAAGGTACCAAATGCCATTTTCAACCACTTTCCCTTAATTTGGCTGTTAGCTGAGTATTATTTGCAGTATATTTGATCTGCATCATTGGATCTGCTGCACTATTTGAAAAACAAGACTAAACACAGCTTTGATGGAGTCTGCAAACACGAGCAAATGACATGCATGAGCATGTGGTCAGCACCTGGCATGCAGAGCCAGTAAGGCTTTCTCAAGGGTGTTGTGGGGTGTGAGAGCTTGGGTAGCCTCAGCAAAAGCAGCTAGGGACTAGAGGGGTATTTTTCTGTCAGGGATATCAGGCCTGCCTTCAAGATTGCTAATCAGCATCTCTTGCAGCTTGATCCTGAGCTTTTAATCCAGTTTCCAATCCTAATGATAGCAGTCCAGCCCTGAGGTAATGGAAACAGAAGGATCTAGCCAGTTGCTATCCCGTGACAAAGTGTGCAGGACCACAGAGGCTTTTAAACTGAAATCGCTGTGGCACAGTATCGAGGACAGCAGCAGTGCCTCATAATGAGGATTTTATTCCCCTTTGCCATACCATTCATAATACAGCTGTCTGGTTAAGCAGCACTGATAAGCTGAGTGGTTTGGCCCATGTACAATACTAATCCTCATAAAACTGACTCTGAAATAATTGATAATTAAATCCCTGAACTGCTGTGATGGACTGCAAGTATTATAAGTGCATTAAAAGGGTTTTGTTAGTTTTACGTTACGCCAAGTAGAAAGTAAAATAATGATGAGTGCTCCCTCAAGTGAAACCTCTAAGTGATACCTAAAGTGTAGTTGGATCAGCAATCCTTCTTCATCAGTAGAGTATAGGACATGTGGTGGCAATGGTGGCATTAAGCAGTGCTGCTCCTTCAGGGATGCTTTGCCTCAGGTGGGTCAGACAAGCAGCCTGACTGTAAGAAAAAGCATTCTGTAAAGCAGGTAAAATAAGAAGTCATTTAATTATGATATAGGTGCCATGGAGTCTCTGAAAGCTTAATATTTGTTTATTTTTATGCAAATAGACTCTGTTCTTTCTATGGGAAACTTGTAATTCAAAACAAGCGTTGAAGCATACTGTGTCTATAACATGTAAAATATTAATATGTTTTCCTTGGTTATAAAGACTTCTTGAAGCAAGTGTGTTAGGATTTGCATTCATTAGCTGATTATTTTGATGGAATTAATGTCTGATTTTGAAAAGTGTAACAGAGATCTCATCATTAAAACTTCACTTTAATTATGCTCATTAATTTAACTTAATTCTACATTTTTCAGCAGTGTTTAGGGTATTTTTTTCTCAAATAGTGAGTTAATGAAATGTTACTTCCTTATCACCTCTCTGTGTATTAAACTTGTCAGTCCCGAGGGTCTAGCTGTTCCTCTCATTTCTAAGCAAGTCAACTTTCATTGAAGATAGAATTTACCCATAATTCAGGACTGCGATATTTCTCATTCCTCGGACAGACAGAGATACATGCATTTATTTGTGTCTTTGCATATGTATAGTGTATTTCATCTCAAATGCCACAACATGTACACAGCTTTCTCCCAGCAGGAAAGCTTTATTTCCATGTTTATTCTCAGGAATAAACAACCCAATAGTGGCCTATTAATTGAACATGTAAATTAGATGTGATGATAGAAAAGAGGTTTTGAGGACACTTCCTGAAATGCTGCCTTGCTACTACTCCAGCTCTGTCAGAACTTGCAGTCTGAGGTACTTGGGTTTGAACTGGCAAGCTTCTTAAACATTTAAGGAAAGAGGGACAGTGGAATAGTTCAGAGAGGAGAATGTTCTCTGTCCTCCACTAACCTGCAGAGTTGTCAGTTGGCACTCTCTGTTTCCTTTGAGAGTGCAATCTGACTGAATTTCATTTTAAAAAAATAAAAACTAAGTTTCAAAGGGACGCACACACTTCCCCATGAGTTTTTTTTAAGGACATTGTCATCTTACTTGAGATATCACCATCTGCCACCTCTCTGCTCCAGTTACTGTGTCTTCAAGGAACTAAACCTCGTCATTTCAGAAGGGTTGTCTCTATGACAGTGGTGCCAAGTTGTCATTCATAAGAACAGTATGTGGAGCAATCTGGGTGTAGGAGCAAGTAAATATTTCCTACCTTGCGTCCTTCCTGGTGAGAGCCAAGGGTTGTCTCTGGCTGGACCTCCACAGCCCTTCTGAGCAGCCAGTGGGCAGCAGCTGGACAGATGAGATGAAGCTCCAGTGTAGAGAAGTGTTCTGACTGCTCTGGGCTGCCAGTGGAAAGTGCAATGAGTGGGACTCACGCACGAATGATTCCTGTGCTGCACGGTTTTTGAGGGATGCCATGCTTTTCACGTTAGCTGCCAAGCAAACATGGACATTTGCAGCTTGAATGAATTGTGAGATGACAAGTTCTTGGGGTGTTGAGAATGTGCTAACCAGCCTTGGTTTGCCTGGGAGCTGGGAAGGCACAGAGCAGGTTTTTGGTGCTTTTAAATCTGAATCACAAGAAGGTGAGCTTTTACTACCATATGATGGTGGACTGACCCTTCAGAAATTAATCAATATTCTGCAGTGACAATTGTTTGGCCTTCAGAACTGAACTGTCCCAGGCTTGACAGTATTTGGATGAGAGACCATCAGGGCAGCTGGGCCCAAATTGCTCACTGCTGTTTAGGTGTGAATCATTAAAGCCTCTGTTTTAAAGCCCTTTTCCTCAGTTCTGCTTCAGAGAGAAGCTGTTATGTCTATACAGGGAAACCACAAAGGTAGTGGCAGACTAGGTATCTCACTTTTGTGATTCGTTTTTAATCTGCAAAGATACCAATGTTTGGGTTAACTCTGAGCTGGGTTAACTCAGCTTGTATTATCTCTGACTGATGTGGTGACATTGGAGGTAAGTTTTTTACCCCAGATTTCCCAATATGAAATGAGAATAGTGATGTTGAGATCATCAGTAAGTGAGAGAATATGACATCTAATGATTAAAGTTTTAACAGAAATGCTGGTTAAAAAAAATAAAAAATTAAAAAAAGGGAAAGCAAAGAAAACAAAAAACCCTACGACCAGATAACAAAGACTTGCCAAAAGTCCCTGAAGTACAGAGTTTTAACGTCTTGAACTGCTACACTTCTTCATAAGAAGATATCTGTATAACTCGTTTCTTTAATTTTTCATTCATTTCAGCTAAAACACTTTTCAGATTTCACAGAGAAGTTACATGAAAGTTGCTTTTTACCCATGCACGAAGATGCAATTCTGCGTGCAGTGGGGACGCATAAGAAGTGAAGTTCAGACTTTTATTAAGTCTCCCCAGGCACATCTACTTTGTGTCAATCAGTCCCTAACTCAAAATGTTTTTATGTTTCTGGATGGGAACAGCTTGAAGTGTCATAGAAAATCAGTTGTGTGCATACAGACAATGATACTTAATTCAGGCAGTGAGACAACTAGAAAGATTTTTAGGCTTATTTTGGCAGATTTTTATTAAAATAAAAGCTGCTCATTAAAATAACTTTTGTTTTGAACTCACAGACCTTGTTTGCAGGAGTACTTCTATACTTTTAAGGAACAGAAATAAAGCAAAAAAAATGCATGAGAAAACTTGATGATGTTTAGAACAGAAAATGCATACAATAAGCTGATGTCTTATGTATTTTAATGAGAAAGAATACACAAAATTACTTAGCTTTAAGGATTTGAATGCATCCCTAATGAGGATAATGTCCTGCCCCCAGGTCCTCATGGTACAGAGGAACTGGATTACAAAGAAGAAAAGTGAAAAATAATTTAAGGATAATGATGAGTTCAAGATGCAAAATATTGTTAG
This sequence comes from Parus major, assembly GCF_001522545.3. NCBI lineage: Eukaryota > Metazoa > Chordata > Aves > Passeriformes > Paridae > Parus > Parus major. The sequence goes on along the minus strand of NC_031768.1, from coordinate 67,927,266 downwards.
TTCAGAGAGAATTTGAATTGAAGTCATAAACTAGAAACACACAAAAAAAAAGTATGAGAAAAAAACACTGACTCTTCTGCCCAAGTCTGGAAGAATGACTTTGAAGGAAAAATAAAGATGGTTGGGCAGTTTGTCACCAAAACCCTTCTGGTTTTAAGTAAATTCTTCAGTGACACTTGTGCTCAGTTACAGAGCAGAGAGTGTGCAGAGAACAATCAGTCTGGGGGCTTGATGTGGGCATCCTTGTGGTTGAGCTGGGGACCTGGGAGTCCCAGGTGAGCCACACTGCCTTAGGCCATGCATGTCTGAAATGAATAAAGCCATTTCTAACTTTATCCCACTGCCCCAGTGGAATTTCCCCTATTTTGTTGCAGGAGGTCTGTGATATTTATAGTTGCTGTAAAATGGAAATATCTCTCCCTCCATCTAAGTTTTCTCTAAAGTTTTCAGTGATGCTTTAGGAAAAGAAACCTCAGCTTATGTAGTCCAGGTGCATTTTTTTGAAACCTGTAAAACCCACGAGAGACAGCCCCATACCTTCTCCCTGCTGCCACTGAGCTGGGCAGGTTCCTTGCACCTGCAGCTGCTCACCACAAGTACTTGGCTTCAGACCTGGAGGGTGCCTGGACTTGGTCCTGTCCCAGATGCAGCACATGGAATATTTTGCAGTGAGTAGGGAAGAAGTCTTGGTGCTTTTCAACTAGCCATAAATTAGCTGTAGTAGGCCACTGTCAAAGCAGCACTGCACAAACCTGGAAAAAACTGAGGGTGACCATCACTGGTTATCTCTTCTCTGTGCTAATGTGCCTGCTCTGCCCTTCGCCTGCACCTGGAACCCATGGCTGCCTCTGAGCCCCTCTTCACAATGTCCAAATGAAGCCACATTCAGGATCATAGTCCAAAATTGTCTCTGCTGGTGCCAGAAAAGTGAATGGGGATTTTAGCAGTCTTCTATTGCTCACTATAGATACTTGTTATTTTTATCTGGGTTACTCTGCACAGCATGTACTTCTCTGGGCTGGCAAGGGTAGAAATCCACCTCCTTGAGTCTTAATAAAAGCCTCAGCCTGGGAAAAGTGGGTACAGAAATGCATTTTTAAGAGCCAGGAGTATATAAACTGTTTTATTTGTTGAGCAAGAAGCATTTTTTTACATCTTTATAGGAGTGTGTTTCATAGGAGAACAAAACTCCTTTTAGCTTGGTGTTACACCTATTTCTACAAAAGCTCAGTTACGTTAAACAAAGCTTAGCATTAGTATTGTGATGAGGTACACAAGTATCTTTCAAAATCCCTGTAACATTTTACTGCTCAAAGGAGTTAATCCTGTTTTCTCTAAAGTCTTCTCAAAGTGAAATGCTTCATTAAAATTAATAAGGCTGTGACCTACATAGTTTACAAAAGAATTAAATACTGTAATAATATGGCCATATTCTTACAGTGCAGTTAATTTGTATTTTTCTTTATATTATGAATGTTCACTTCTTTCTTTGAAGTTTGTGTCAGGCTAGTGTACAAATAGTGTTCACTGAATAAGAAAGGAGAAAGGGTGACTTTGTGGCCTTTTCTGGCAGAACACATTGATAGCTTTTAATGCTGCCTTGTCTCCTAGCTTGCTGGTCCTGATTAAACACTCTAGCATCAGGTTTTGGGGATTGTTGTTAGTATTTTTTTTAAAAAATATGCATTTTTGCTGCACAGGATTCCACAAGCAACAGGAATCTGGTATTCTCAAATCTAGGAAGCTCTGTCCAAATTTTTGTACATTTGAGGTCTGGAGTCACTTGGTATCCAGACCTTCCAACCAAAATCTTTGGTCCTTGACCTTGAAGGCAAGACTGCCATGATCATGGACCTTTGGCCTGTGAAGGAAAAGAGGAATATCTGAACCTGTGCTCTGTATTTGCCTAGTAAAGTTTACCTGAGCAAGAGCAGCAGAGTGGAGGTTGGGACCGAAGCTGAAGACAGATGAGTGGTTTGTAACCACAGGCAGACATCACAGCTGAACTGCTGCTGTGGTCTAACTTCAGGTGTTAAAAACCTGCTACTGGCACTTGTCTGAGACCTGGTGGATGTCTCTTGCATGGGCTGATGTATTAACAAGGAGAAGTCCATCACTGGAAATGGCCAGTGGTATGTTAAAAAAGTAGGACTTTACTACAAGGTCATGTCCTTGTTCCCAGGCTTGGCGCAGGAAAAGGGAAATTTTTTTAGTAGAATTTGAAAGAATAACTTCAAAGTAGTGTTTTCTTTGATGAAATATAAAGAAGTCCTGTGTACTTGAAGAGGATTGTTGCTGGTCTACAGTACTTTCCAAAATTGGAGGTTATGCATAGCGTGTTTGTCTCTGTGAGTTTTTTTAATTGGCACATAATAAATGCAAAATTAGAAAGTGATACAGCATTGAAGAAGGTAACATTGAAAGAAATTTGTACCAATGTTGAACTATGTTACTTGGCTGGAAGTTTGAGCTATGCCCCATAGGTACTTGATACATTTCACCTTTTAAAAATGATTGTGACCTGTAATTTTTCCACCAAATGTCTTTTTAATGCAGCACAGAATAAGACATCACTGAAGTCTGATCAGTCATTAAAACTTGTGTTCAGTCTTAATGATGCTGCCTTTATGTAGCTGGGAGATACAGGTAATGGTCAGCATCTCCCAGTTCATTTATTTAACAAAAATTTCCTTCTTTTTCCTTCTTTCAGTTGATCTTAAGAAAGGATCATGTCCAAGTGCTGCAAAATCAAATCTCCCCAAGCCCTGCCCATCTGGACTTCGTCCCCCAGGTTATTCACGGTTGCCAGCAGCTAAGCTGGCTGCATTTGGTTTTGTCAGGAGCTCCAGTGTGTCCTCTGTCTCCAGCAACCAGTCAAACGACAGCGCTCAGAGTGACCAGAGCAGGACAACCAACCGTAAGTCCCAAAGGTGCTCTTCTTTCTGGGGGGATAGTGAACATGTGTGTTCCAGGATTGTCCAGACTAGTTTCCACATAGTTCAGGACTAATGGAATCTGTGCAGTGCTAGCTAATCTCTTTTGTGCTGCTGACTTTGGTTTGCTATCTTGATTGCCCAGTGGTTTAAAAATATTAATGATAATTATTAAGTATTAATAAACAATCACTTAATTCTAACAACTATTTAAAATATTAATAGTAACAGATAAATAGGGCCTGAATGTTGAAGAGGTTGTTTCCCTGCTATGAAGAAAATTCCATTAAGGGCGAATCTGAGGCATTCTTTCTTGTATTTTTTTTTTATCTGGAACATCCCTTCCTACAAGCTGAAACTGTAAATAAACAGAGTGAACTGTGTTTGGCAAGTAAATGGCAGCCAATACAGAACAGGACAAATATTATCTAAAATAAGAGATATGGTCTTTTGCATCTAATTTTCTTCTGCTTCTTAATATTCAGTATAATAAATTTAGTTTAGGAAATTGATCAAATAATGCCAGTGATATGAAAGGGGTCAGGACTCATATCATAGTACATCTACCAGACTTTGAACAATCCCTATTTTCTGTAGAGGCTATTAATTTTGTTAAGTAGAAAATAATACCCACTGGATTGTGCAGTCCTTGGGAAATGTGTTCACTCCCTGGGCTCAGAGCAGAAAGGGGGATTGAGGGATTTTCATGCCCATTTTTCTTTGAAGACTGGATTGAGCCTAAACTGTGTCAATATCAAAGCAAGTGGTATCAGCCCAGGAGGGGAGCAGACAGGGCCGCCAGGTGACATGAAGCAGCAGAGGAGACAAGATGCTGCAGGCTCCTGAATCTTTCACTGTTTGTATTAATTTGAAATTAATTGCAATAAATACAATTAATATAGTTTAAAACCCTAAGGATTTTGTCTTTCCCCTTAACATGGGGTGATTGAAATGCAAAAGAATAATGTCTTTAGGGACTTCTAACTTTTCCAATGCTCCCAAGCATGCTTGTATCTTGTTTCACTGTTGGACTGATCACTCATTTTTGGTTATTTCCTAATAAACTTTACTTTGAGGTTAGCCAACCCCTTTCACTTTGTGCTTTCACCCTACATTTATGCCTTTGGAAAACTTCTTTTATCTGGTGTTGTAGTCTTTCAGTCTTTATTTATATAACACCTGTGTTAAGGACAGAATTACCTGATATCTGATCAGATCTAAACTACGTCTCTGCAAGTTATATTGTTGCTTACCAGTTTCAGGTGGGAATCTGAAAAAAATGACATCTGTAGGTACAGCACTATCCTTGAACACACTGAATGTATACAGGTTCATACAAATCTAAAAACAAAATACTCCAAGCTGCTGAATTTAAATCAATTGATTTATAGTTAAAAAAAACCTGTGGAAGAAGCATTAGCAATCTCAGACATAGAAAGTTAAATCTGATTCTTCAGTTCCCTAGAAAGAAATTTATTTCATTTATATATTCTGGTGTATTTTTATATTATCTTTGTACATTAAGCCCATAAAAAGTGAAACCACATTCCAATCACTGGAAGGATGTGGAAGCATTTGGTTTCAGCTGACTCAGCTGAGGATGATAGTGCTCTTTAGTGTTGGGATCAGGTTGTTGTGACCAGCTTGTGCATATTTCAAGATCACTTTTGATGGGTATGAAATTTACCCAGGGGAAGTGTTCTGCTTGTACAAATTCATGTAGAGATGAGCTCAGCCCATTACCTGATGAAAAACAGCACCTATAACTTTGCCCTTGCTGCCAAGTTAGATAACTCATGGAAGCTGTTGCCTGGTTTCCCTCTACCTCCATGTGAGAGCAAGAGAATGAGCCCCTCCCAAGTGTCATGCCCTCTCTCCTGTGACATGATGTCTGGCCCAGAAGTCTGTTCTTTAGTTCCAAAAGGATAATGCTTCATCCTGGATGAGGGTGGGGGAAGGAGAAGGTGTGCTGCCAAGCAGGTGAGGGCACATCTGGTGCCAGCCCTTGGTAAGTCATGAAGGAAGGTGACACCTAACAACACCTGCTTGCTTTGGACTCCTGTTCATGGGGCAGATAGGTAGGATGAAAAAATGTTTCCTTACTGTTAGTTTATTAACTTTCATAGAAATGTTATTGGTATGAAACATTACCTTCTTTTTCTATTTATAGTTTATGTGCCAGCAAGAGTTAAATTAGTTGCCCAGCACCCAGGGAGCACAAATTAGTTGCTTTCCATTCTACCGCTGCTTATTTAACACAGAGCAGCAGTGCACTTCAACATGCACAGAAAGGATGTAGGGGAGAAATATTAGCTCAGGAATCTTAGCATGACATATTATTTCCTCCCTTCACTGTCTGCTGGAAGAACAGTTTTATTTAAATTAAATAAATAGCTGATTCTGTAGCTACTACCTGAGATCATGTCTTTGACTAAATCGGGTCTCCTGGAGGGCAAGAAAAAGTTTTACTGTTAATTTCCTAGCTCAGTAGGGTAGCAAAATGCAAAATTATCTAGCTTTAGAAGTTTTCAAACACACATAACACAATTTTCTATTTAAGCAGCATCTCTGCATGTCACAGAGACAAAAGTAGTTGATAATATCATACAAGTGTGAATTTGTTATAAATAGAGGAGCTACTACTGTTGTAAATCAAGGGGCTCATTTCAAAATCATGACATATTGTAGGTTACTAAAAAGCCAATGACTGTGGCTAGGTGAGAGGAAAACACTGGTTTATTTTAGGGATGGAGTGTTTTAGGGTAAACAGTGATTCTTTAAGAGACCCCAGTGAGATCCTATTCTTGCTTTTCTCTCCTCTCCCAGATGTCTTGTGGTGCTAGTTCTGCCTAAACACATTTCTTTTCAGAAGTCCCAGCTAGTGTCTCTGTCTGGGGAGTAAAGCCCACTTGTTTAGAATAAGGAGACGTGATGTTTGTGTTGAGGGGAAGTTTGTTAATGGAGCTGTGATGTGGAAGTTTTGCTCTTCACCAGATTTCTCCCTTCCTGTGACCCCTCTAACAGCAGTAAGCCTGGATGTGCACGGAGCCTGTGCTGTGCTTCTTGGTTGACTTCCTGGCAATACCTCACCCATTCAGATGGACTCAATTAACTGGATTTGAGGCGGAGGGACTGTTCTTTTTTCCCATGATGAGACAGGACACACTGCTCAGTACTTGTTCTGCTTGTCCTTGGGTCTTTCCTGGAGTTCCATCCCAGGATTCTGACTATCAGCCAGGCTCCTCTTTGCCAATAGCATGCCAACAGCGACAGTCTTGCCACCAGCTGCTAACCAGGATCAGTTGTAACAGGGCTCTGCTCCTATGAGGTGCTGCCCTATCTTGTGTTGAGACTGAAGGGGCAGCTCTGGGAAAGCCCAGGCTGAGGTTCAGCTCCAGGTCCTGCTCTCTCTACCCCACAGATCTGTTCTGTGCCACAGATAGGTTTGTCCACTAATATTCTTGTTCAAGATTACCTGAAAAATTCAAATTTAGCCCCAGCTCTGGTGTACTACTTTTGAGGTTTTCAAAAAATGCCTGATATTTTAAACCATTATTCTTTATTTAGAAAAAGGGAGTTTTGTATGTCTAAAAACCTGTTGCTTGTTTACGGTCTAAATTGACTGGAATTGAAAAATTGAGATACTTCAGTGTTAGAGGAGTGTGAATGTATTCTGCAAAATACGAGAAAAAGTGAATGACTAGAAAGTCATGTTAAAGTTGAAACCGCTATGGTTTGGAGTAGAGACAAACAATTGTGTAAACAGAAAGAAAAACTTCCAATTTAAACAACTTATAACAAAATACTTTACTAATACAAAATACTTTGTGTATTTTCCTTTGGAATTTTAAATGCACCGTATGGAAGCTCTGCCTGTGTCTGCCCCAATAAAACTTGCATGAGAGGTTCATGTCATCCACCAAAGGCCCACAGCTGTGGTTCCCAGTATAAGATTCCCAGTATTACCTTGTGATTCTGCAGTGAGGTAACACCATCCTCAGAGTGTACATACTGGTTTACTTCTGTTTTACTGGTTTGAGGGGCTTAGAGTCCTCTCACTTGTATCTGCATTTTGAGTGATCAGCTGAATGTCCTGCTCACACAATTAGCTCTGTGTGCATCATCAGCATAGACTCTTAACTTGCTGCAAGTGCCACGAGGGAAGGAGTTTGTCAAGCACTGTGGAAGAATGTGATGTGTGGGGGATTGGAAGAAGGGTGGATTGTTTCGAGTGAGTTAAGGTGTGCTAAGTGCTGTGAGTTCAAATTGAAGAATGTCAGTATAATATTGGGAAATACTTCATAGTCATAAGGTCTACTAGTCTGTTAAATAATCTTCCAACTCAAGCAATGAAATCCCTTTTGCTTAAGATTCTTTAAATAGAACAATAGCACGGTGTTAGAGGCAATTCTTCTCCGTCGACGTGCTAGACTAAAAGACATAATGCTATTCAATACCTACCCACAGCTCTGAGTGCTGAAGCAATTTATTTTGAGACTGAACAAGAAAATGGTGATGAATATTTCAAAACTTGTTTTAGTATCTCATGACAGCTATTGTTTTGTTAAAAATTACAGAAAAATGAAACTGCATGTCTTATTGATGTAAACCTCCATGATCCTTCCTTCAGTATATGTATTTCTCACTGGTTTTTGACCTTGCATTGCCTGGCCTTGCTACATGTTGAATTTCCATTCTAACAAGCAAAAATGTCAAAGTGTCAGATTCAGGTGGGTGGAGAAATGAAGAAATTAGAGTGAGCACAGAAGCCTAAAATAGATGCCTAATTGCCTCCAAAATGGGTAAAACGTTCAAAATTGTCACATGGTAGACAGGTATACCAGTTGTTCTTAAATACATAAGTATTATGTAAATATGAATTTTCCTGCATGAAAATACTTTCCAATCATATTTCTATGACTGATTTTATGTTCAGTTTTCTACATGACAAATTCAATTTTTTTTTTTCCTTCTCATCCTGTTCTCATATTAATGCCTTGATGGAAGAATCACTTTATGCCATCATTTCACTGTGAATAGGACTAAAATAGAACAGTATTGAGATTCTCAGCTTTGTGGGGTGAAGCATCTGGAAAAGTGCAGTATGCCAGCCAAGAAGAGCAAGGTCTATAAGACATTTTAGCTGTCCTTACTGAGCAGCATTTCCTTTTTATACTCTAGTTGCTAATGATGGGGAGAAAATAAGTTCAAATACTTGGGGGTGTGGGCACAGGGGTTTCTCTGTTTGTAGAGATTGAAACAACAGTGCTGAGGTGTAAGTTGGCTATTTATTTCAGGGGCTTATGGTGCTTGTAACAGTATTTTAAATGTGATATTATTTTAATAGCTTAGATAATGTCTTTACTATCTCCATTATTACCTCTTCCCCTGCCCATCAGAACACATAGCAGAGAGGAGCAGCTCCACACTGGGGGGACCTTCAGCACCCCTTCTAATGAATAAGTAGAGGCAGGAAGATCAAGCTGGTTTGGAAATGCAGAACTACTTTTATATGAAGAAGCCAACCTGAAATATTTAAAGGGGTTTCAGTTTTGCTGAGCTTAAGTTTGTCAAAACTGAAGAAATCCATGAAACTCTGAATTCTGCAAAGCTTGCTTTTTATGAGCAAAGAGCTATTGAAAGAGTTTTGCCAAGCTCTCGTGCCAGCTCAACTTGAGTGCTTAATCATCGTGTTTGTTATTTTTATAAAGTGCCATATAAAATCTGTGGTTTTAGTGTAAGAAGTCCAGTCTGGGAGATTCTGTGTCTATGTTCTAAAATTGTCCTGGCTCATACACGGCAGCTCCAGTTCCAGTTTTTGGCACTTATTTCTGTCTGGCTTTTAAAAAGTGGCTTAAATTATCCACCTCACTTTGCTGTCCGTAAAATGGGGTGGGAGAGTACAAATGTTCTGCATGTATTGGGTAATGGGACGACGAGGAAGAAACAGATAGTGACAAATCCTCTTTCCTGGCCCATTTCCACACAGGATTATTTGGCTGATTATGTGCACCTAATTTAGTCATGGCGACTCTCAGTGTTTAATCTGCAGAGGGTAAAAAGTAGTTCAAACCACTTGCACACCAGGCTGCCAGACACCAGTTTCACTGGAGAAGGCAGGGCATTGCCCCAGGATAAGATTATTCCCATTACAGACACCCAAGGTGTCTCTGTCCTTTGACTCTGTGGGAAGATGTTGATTCAATAATCAGTGTCATGAATGTCGCGACTGTGGAAACCTGCTCAGTGCCCCTATACTGGGAGGTGTCATCAGCCCCTTCTTTGTTTTAAAGGTGTCCTGTGGTTGATTTTGTGCTTCCCTGGTCAATAGGAGATCATGACTGTGATTAACTTCATTAATTTCTTAGAGGAATGCAAAGAAAGCAGTGAAGCTATATCTAAAACAACTTTTTTTTTTTTCCCCCCAATCGTTATATCACATTTTTTTAAAACATCTATTCTTCAATTATCCTGAAGGGTATCCCCTCTGGTAGTGATGTGAGGGAGACATGAGGAAGAAGAGAGCTGATGGTGCAGTGTGAATTTTACAGGGAAAAGCCTCGGTCAGTCCAGAGCCAGTAACAGGCACAAGCACAACTCTCATCTTTCTGGGGACACTCAGCACTTGCTACAGTGGCACTTAAAATGTCCTCTTGAAAATGTGAAGGCAAGCAGCAGCTGGAACATGTCTGTCACATCTGAATTAAAACCCCTCTTAAGAACAGAAAACTCACTATAAATTGTCTCCTTTTCATACTCTAATCTTCCTGTTCTATCTGTTGAGGGGGGAAATACTCATTTAGAAGTGAACCCTGTGGGTATTCATTGAAATGGATTAATCTTTTAATTTAGCCCAGAGAAAAATTAAGGAATAAAGCTTTGAAGAAATGGGAGCTCATCCGTTACTCTTTTTCTTTTTTCTTTTTCTTTTTTGTTTTTCCTAATTTTTTCATTCCCCCCACTTGCTTTCTAAAGGAATCACAGTTAAAATATTCATAGTCTCCCACTAATGAAGTATGACCTTGCAGGACTTTTGAGAAACTTTCTACTTCACCATGTCCCTCACATGCATTTTATTTTAGTTTATAAATCAATATTTAAAAAGATTTAATTCTGGATGTCTAGCTGTGGGGCTCATCACTGGCATATTCCATTGACTTCATCTGCAGTACTTGTGCTTTCTGAAATTAAAGCTTGTGGTAATCTAGATGCATTCAACTCCATAAAGATACATCTTCAAAAAGCACCACATATTGCTTCTGGTTCACTTCTGCATTTTGTATTGTCTGTGAGGTTGAAACCAGTGAGCCCAGTGAGGCCTTCTGGCTTTGAAATCTTTAAGTAAATCAAACAGTTGCCTGACTGAACCAATTACTGTCAGTGACAAAAATCATTACAGACTCTATGATAATAGGCTTTCTTCCAAAGATAATTTTTTTTTTTTTCCCCCAAAATAAGTATTAGTTTAAAGATACAAGAAGTTTGATATAGTAGTTATGAGCCAACTTTGAGTCACAGTGAGACAAGGGAAAACACCTGTGTCACAGTTTGGAGTTGTGTAAATTTTGAAATGATTTTTTAAATTATGTTTTCCTTTGTATGATTTCTGCTTAAGGTCAGTGAGGCTGTTATCCTGTTTTCCTAAACAAGAAGGAAAATAAGCTTGAAGTTCAGTGTTTCTTTGATCTTTTGCAACAAGGACCAAATTTAAAAAGTGAAACTGAGATGATCTCCTTGCAACCATATTATTAATAGCTGTAGTCAAAAGTAAAATGTGAATCTGTCTCACACACAGTTCAATCCAATTGCCTTACCAGCAATAAACAGGACTGAAGTTATAAGTACTGTAAATATTACTGGCAAATCACATTTAGACCAAAAGGGTTCAGAAAACAAAACTGGCCTCCTTATAGAACATGAAAAATCAATTAACAAAATGGTATGCTCTTGCAAAATGAAGTGTGGATAATGAACACAAACAAATGGGGATTTGGAAAGAGCCTGTAAACTGTCCCTTTTGGGAGGGAGAGTGACTGATTAGTTGAGGAGAACCATGGTGGATTAGTGCAGGTATGTATTAACAGTGGAGCAAAGGAAGACAAACTTCAAAGATGTTTCTAATCTTTGATCCCATTAGGAATCCTGCAGAAGACTTGTGAATTCTAATTTAGTAGCGTGAGAAGTGTTACAGCCAAAAGAGTGCAGCACTATTTTTAGAGGAAGAACTTTTTCCATGTAGAGGTTGCGCTGGAATATCACTCAGGACATTTTTTTCCATCATACTAAACTAGTCCAAACAGGTTAAAATTGAGGTCATTTATGTAAGTCTTCCAGTTGCTTTTAAGAATATCTGAAATAAAGGAAGGAATAGAATCTTTTGCAGCTTTCATTATTGCCATGAGTCTGTAAGCTATGATCCAAGAACTTGAAAATTGCAGTTTAAACAGCTTCCTTCTGGCTTGCTGCTTGACAATCTCTAGAGGCCTGGACAAGATTACATGAGGCTGTAAACAGCTCACAATGTAGTGGTTTTTTGTCTTGTGACAGGTGTGAGACCATAGGCTCCCAACCTGAGATTCCAGAGTTCATTTAAATGCTGTAAGAAAGCTGACTAAAGTCTGAAACAAGTAAAACCACCACTGGCAGAAAAATGTCAGCCTGAGACCCTGTAACCAGGAACTGAATAAAACAGGAACAGTTGCACAGTCATTTCCTCCAGAGTGGGAGTTACCAGAAACTGTGGGCTTCTGGCACGCAAGACATCAGGGACACCACCATCAGCAGCAGCAGCAGATGTTCAGTCCCTTGGAGATGAGCCCAAGAAATAGTAGTATGCTTCCCATGAGGCAGCTTAAAGGGTCTACCTGTGGAATTGATGTGGTTGGAGGAGAAAGGTGCTGCCATTTCTGTGGCTTACAAACAAGCCTTTGACTCTCTGTTCCCTATGGCAAGGAGTCGATTAAGCTGGGCTACAGGGTGTAAATCTTTAATGTACGCTCTTCCCAACCTCACAATCTGCTCCTCTGTAAGGAGGACATAATCTAAGTTGCCATCACTACCATAGAAGCCTAAACAGCCAAAAATACTTATGCAGAAATATGAATATTTAGGAAGAGAGAATAAAGTGCCCTGATTCAGAGGTGGGAGCTGGACCTGGTTGGAAGAGCTGTGCCATATAAACCTTGACACTGGATGGTGTGTCGGTGGGGTTTGTCTCAGGATGGGGCACGTCACTCACTGTGTGCTGATGCACCAGTCGTAAGGGCACTGTTATTTCAGTGCACACTGCCTGGGTTGGGCCATTAGGCTTTGAGCAGTTGAGCAGTGTGTGTTTCTATGTAAAAAGGTAAAACCTGCAAACCAGAACACAATGGAGATGGATGCATACACCGGCCAGCTGCTGGACTGATGCCAGCAGCAACTTCTAGCAGCTCTAATGCTGCACAGTGGACTTCGGTGAGACAAAATGAGGCCAGATCAGTTTGGTTTTGCGTGTCACGGACCTTTCTCCAGCTGAACATGACACCAGTCTTTTCTATTTGTTTTCTTATTTAAAGTAAGCCTCCCAAAGAAGATGAATTCCATTGTAGTCCTTAATTAAACTACCACAAAGAAAGAAAACAGCTTCTAATTTGCAGAGAAGAGTCAGGAGACGCCCTTCTACCTCACCACTAAGAGTAGAGAATGAAGTTAAATGAAGGTAAATGAGTTGCCTCCTACCACTGCCATGCATCTCGGAAACAGTGTGCCCTGATAGCGAAATATTGAAGTTTAGTCAGTGGTTAACTTCCTGTCTGTCACACATTGCAGTTACACTGTGCTCCTGCCAGCCATTCCTGGAAAGGTATTCACAACCTCCAGAGAAACTAAGCAAAACTGAGTGAGGAATGCTGAGTTTTGAATAAAATGGCATGTCTCATTCAAAACAACTTATGGCCAAACCTCAGAATCTCTTGTATTGTCTTCCCCTGCTGCTATACTGTATGGAATAGTGTGGGCTGGAGTTCAGTCTGTGGCCTCAAGTGTATGGTATGATTTTGTGTGTTTAAATGAGAGAATTAAAAGTGCATGCAATTTTAACCAGAATTCTTCTCCTAATATATATATATATATATATATATGAAATTTATTTGATGCTTTTTATAAACTCTTCTGCTCTGTTCTTACTGCACGAGACAACCTACAAATTAATACTACTTTTGTAATCTGAGGAAAGGGGATTTCCCAATGAATGTTATTGCAATACTTTTATTTAAACTGAAGGCCTATTTTTAGATGCTTGGATGTGTCCTGGGATAAAACATTCTTTCTCTGGCATGTTCTAATGTTGACTAAATGCATTATGTACTGCATCTAGGTATCTAAGGAATTTTAATTGTCTCAGAGGTACACAATAGTGTTTTAGAATTAGGATATTTATCACTTGTCACAGCTTGTAAATTTAGATACAGAACAGGCCTGTACACTGTCAAACTGTGTGGGAAAGAAGAATAAGAGGTAGCGTCATGGTCTCTGTATGCCTTCCAAAGAATAGTTTGGAAGTATGTTCTAAAAATGTCTAAGATGTGTTTTAAAAAGGTGTCGTTTAAAAAAAGCTTAAACCTGAAGGAAAGATGCAAGAAAATTTAAAAGAAAAAGAGCTGATGCTAAGAAGCTGTCTCTTGTGCACACAAGTCAGTCCCACTTCTTTGGCAAAGCGATAGCTGCTCTAAGAAATGTACTGAATTATGCATGGCTTACCAACAGTCCTGCTCTGGAGCTCAGTTGTGATGGCTTTGGGGAATGTGTGCACTCCTGAACTGCCATCTCTCTACCCATTGTGTGAATCAAAAGCACCTGCAGATAAAAAATTCAGATTAATTGAGAAAAGCCTCCGAGCAGCTCACTGAGTGATAGAAGCTTGCTATCAGTCACAGCTGGAAGATAAAACTGTGGACTGTTGTGGTAAACAATTCACAGCTACGATTCATTTGGTATTCCCCACTTTGAAACATGCCAGCTATCATGTTTATAAAAAAAAAAAAAGCCCAGCTAGTAAAACTAGTCTAAAACATCAAAGACTGGTACATTTTAAATCAGACTGGCTTTTTCATGGAGCCCAAAGTTTTGTAACTGTAATTTCTGATTTAATTTTTCTTTTTAATTGGGTTGATGGCAAATGTTTCCCTGAGTGGTATCTCAGCAGCTGTTGTAAGGAGATTTCTCTCTTAGCCAGGGTGGTGGGAAGCATCTTGGCAGGGTTGAAGCAAAGCAGCAAGGTTAATTTATGACTTTTCTCCTGCCCATATAGCCACATATATGGGGTGATTTTCCTGCTAAAATACAGTGGATTGCCAATTTATAGTTCTTTAAATATGGCAATTCTCTTAGTGTTTGAGTCCAATATGCCTGTGCACTATCTCTGTTTTGCTGTTTTTCTCTTATGGCTGTAGACAAGGAACTCCCTTTCATATTGGTGCTGCCCATCACTTGCATAGCACTCAGTGATGATTTGGAAAACTGGTCCTAAATAAGAATTGTGGTAACATTTGACTCTATTACAGCAGACACCAAGCTTCACCCTGCTTTTTTTTTTTTTTTCCAGTTTGTAATTAGCTAATGAAATGTATATGCAATTATCTTTGATAATGCTTCCAGGAAAATACTGCATGCTTATTTGCAAGTTTACCTCACTGTATTTTAGAGGAAGTTTTTTGGGGAAGGAAGCTCTCCTGGAGTTTTTAGATGTTTTTCACTGGGTGGATTGTAAAGAAGTCAGGGTTTTCCCTGGAGTTGGATTTCTGAACTTTTTGCAACTTCCATCACCAACTCAACGTCCTCCCACTGCCTGACATAATGCCCCGTCACTTGGAGCCAGGCTAGGTGTGCTGGTATCTCACATTGGCAGCTTGGGCTGGCTGAACCAATTGTGGTGGACAGTGTGCTCAGTCACATTAGCCCTGGGAACGTGCACAAATCCTGCCTGTGGCTAACAAGGTGCTGCTGCCTCTGCCTGAGTGGGGGTGAAGAGCTGGCTGCTGGTACCGTCGGACCTTTCACCTCGTGCAGCTGCAGCACACAGAATCTGGGGGTTTCACTGCACCAGGAGTGCAGCTGAGAGCCAAACACTCTCAACTTGCTTGATCTCTGTCCTTGGCTTGGCATTGGACCTGATAATATTAATACAATTTTGCCTTGAGAGTGGGACATGAGTTGTAGGAACCTACTGCAGTAAAATGAGCTAGGTCAGTACAGCACTTAGTGTGTTTTATGTCCCCCTGTATGTAGTACATATTCCTGCATGTCAAGTTGTATGTTATTGACAGCATTTTGTTACACTTAGAATAAATACATTTAATAATAATATATAGTTATATATATTATAACTTATATATATATAAATTATAATAAATTTCACTTCTGTTCAGCATTATCTTGCAGACCTAGAGATAAATAAGCCACATTTGACACTGCGCTTCTGTCTCATTCTATTCGGCTTAGAAGATTTTTAACTATTCAGTTCTAGCAACATTTTAGCAAAGATACATGAATCAATACGTTCTATAAATTATTGTTCATCTGGTAAGGGCAGGGGGACTTTAGGTTTTACACTTTGCTTCTTTTGCAGTATTGTCCTGGAGATTAAGCAGTTTTCCTGGTAGTGATTCAAAGGCAATGGATACATGGTATAAAAATTGTTAGAGCAATCTGCAAGTGCTGAGAGACAGGAAGGGACAGCTTAGCTGTGGGTGGCCTGGGCACCCACCCTGCGTCAGGAATCCTAAACTGCCCATGAAACCATGAGGGGTTTTCAGCACAGGTCTTCAAGACAAACTCTCCAAGGACTCAGAGTGATGCATGGGAATTAAACAGTACAAGTACAGGGAGTAATTAAGGGCTTAAGGATCACTTGCACTCATACTGACTTGAATAATTGTTTTCATTGGCTTCATAAGGTCTAGTCAGTGCCGTATACCTTGGAAGGAGAGGTCTCCAGCAGTCTGCTGCAGCACCAGCTGGGAATTCATATTGTCCAGGGAACTTAGGAGCAAGGTGTTTCTACTGTGAGCTCAAGTGGGAATTCCAACAATAACAGATAAAAAGCAACCCACAATTTCAAATATCTCACTTTTGTTTAAAAAAGCCCCCACAACAGATTATTATACACTTGAAGGTTAATCTGTTTACAGCTGGATAAAGAGCTCCAGTTAGCAAAAATATGGAGAACCTCTCCATATGGTAGTGCTAGTACCAGCTCCACTGATTCTGTAGAAATTGCCTGCTGGCTGAAGGGATGCAGTGTGGCGATAGATTTCTGTGTTGCATGATATGGCTAGACACAGAAAACTTTATTTTAGGTGGAAAATTCTGTTCAGTCAATTTTTTGGCTCTTAAGCACAATTTAACACATTCATATTTCTAAAGAAATTTCTGTCAAAAGCTGTTGGTAAATGATAATTTGTTTTCTTCCAAGAAAACTGTTTGGAGGCAGGCAAGTGTTGCTTGCTATCACTGCCCTGTGAAAAGGAGAAGCTCTCACATGAGCCACCTTGGAGCATGGTGGAGGGTTTAGGTGGGATATTTGAAGCCCAGGTGCCTTCAGCTCTCTGAACCTGCTGTGTCCCAGGATACACAGACCCAGAGATGGGCTTTCTGGGACCACAAGAGGGAAGATGGACACCAGCTGTGGGAACAATGCACTGGATGAGAAGTTCACCAAAACCACGTCATGGGGAGCATGATAATGCTTTGAGACTGTGTTAGAAGTGTTCTGACACAAATGTCACACTTAGCCACTTGTTCTCACTTCCAGTGGAACAAAGCTCTGCTTCCTGGGGAAAGTTTTAGGAACATTTGTACTTTTATATGATGCAATGATGTCCCCTTCAGACTTCCAGAGTTGGGGGAGAACTTCTATGGCATGTTTCAGCAGTGAAGTAAATACAATCCTTCATCTCTGTAAAGCTGGCTCTGGCATTTATCATATCAAAGTATTCAAATTTATGAAACAGTTTCTTGGAGCTCAGTTAGTCCCATTGGTGACTTTTTTACAGAACCAGCAGCTGACCTGCCTCCCTGTTAAAACTGCACAGGAAAAAGAGAGCACTGTGTCATGTGAACTGCAGGGAAATTAGAACAAGCTAATCAAAAAATTGCAAAGATGGAAGTTAGATGTTAAAGGTACATTCATATAGATCACAAGACATGAGCCTAGAAGCATGGTCCTAATGTGTACTAATACTAAATACTAGTAATACTAGTAATACTAAACTCTAGTGCACAAGTACAAGTATAGCTGGAATGCAGCCAGAAAAGACCTTATTTGATAAGATCCTTTTCCATTAAAAAATGGTAATGAATATATGTATATATAATATATATATATATACACACATATATATATGTGTGTGTGTGTGTATATATACATATATAATGAATATATATGTAAGGCCTTTCACAAAGCTTTCTCAGGGAGATCAGGGATGTAGGGTCACTGAAACAGGGCAGGGGCAGCATGGTGAGAAGTCCTTGCTCTTGATGGCTGATCAGTAATACTGACCATGATTTGGGGCAGATTTTCTCTACTTTTGTTTATCATGTGTAAAGGATGGACCTTGACTAGGAAGCTTATTTCTTTTATATTTTTTGAAAATAACTCATGACATCTAACCTAAATTTCTCTTGCAAGAGTTTATACCTGCTTGTCTTGTTCTATCTGAGGAGGATGCAGAGAATTGCTTCTGCCCAATACACATGCAGAGAATTGTTTCTGCCTAATACATATTTGAAGACTCCTGTCATGTCTCATCTCATTTCCCTTCTGTAGAAATGAATCAATCCATGTGCTTCAGCTTTTTCCTATACCATGCTTTCAAAGACCTCTGATAATTTTCTATTCCTTACCTTTGGAATTTTCTACTTTGCCTGATTGTGATTCCCTGAATCACATAACATAGAATAGTTACAGAAAACTAATATAAATCCCACTTCTTAAAACTTTTTATAATGTAAGTCAATCACCTGTCAAGGTCAAGGAAATTAAATCTTTCAGAGTTGATATGAACTTGCCTAAGGATACCAGTCAGAGAACAGGTGGAGCCAGAAAGATGACCCAAGGCCCCAACTCCCTAGCCAGTTCCTGTGAAGACTGGCAAACACACTACCTGCAAGCCTTTCCTTTATTTCCTGGAGAAATATATTATATGGAATCACTAAAAGATCTGGACTGCCCCCCAGACTGGTCCTTTTTCTTGAAAAATGTGAGATGTAGCAGTGCCTCTTGTATTTATGTGCTGACTGCTCTTGGTATGGCATTCACCCAGCTGAACTCCTACAGCTCTGGTCTCTTGCAGGTTGAAGGCATGACAAATTAAAATGTGCTTTATCCTCTTCCCTCTCACCTTCAAGTATTTCCATATATGAAGATGAGCATCCAAGATTAAGTTCTGTTCAGGTAAATTTGTACCTTTTAGTGACAGATCAGAGAAGAAAAGCAGAGCGTTTTAAAAAAAGAAGAGCTGGTATATGCTGCTTGCTCCAACCAGAGCTCACCTCACCAACACAAAATGTAAAACTACAAGTATCTCTAAGAGGTAGCAGGAGAGGTGGCCCAGCTGCAATTGCAGGAAGTTATTTATTCCTCTTTATTGTGCAGTAGTGAGTATATTAAGATGTTCCACCTTCTCCTTAGCTATATGATGTTTGCTGAACCACAGCACATCTCAGCCACATTGAGTAAACATATGCTTATCTATCTGATTTTAAAATGTTAAAATAGTCTACCTGTTATTCAGCTGATCTATACATCTTACCTTCGCAATGGTTTAGGCATGTTTACTTTCTTTATTGTTTGTTTGGGTTTTTATGGTTTGGTGTTTGGTTTGTTTGATTTTTTTTTAATAAGATACATTTATTCATTTTCTTTTCTACTCTGTTGGAATAGTTTAACTGTAATTTAATATGCAGTAACTTTGTTACTAGTGAAAATCAATGAATTAATTTGATACCATCAATTCCTTTAACCTACCCAAATCCAGAGGGACCTGAGTGCAAGAAAGGGTGTACTAATACTTTATGAACATGCAGCACTTGCACCAGCACACTGCTGATTGAAAAACACAGGAGATTTTTCTTCAAAGGATTCTGAATAAAGCCTTTGGTCCTGTTTCCACACGTGGATTCTTTTTTTTTTTTCATTGTCCTAAATACATTTGTTAGACTACCTCATTTTGAACTGTAGCTGAAGCTACATTAGAGAAAGATTTTGCGTGCATTTAATACATCACTGAAAACAATCAAAAGTTATATATATATATATATTTTACCTGATAAATATCTCAGCATTTAAAATCCTTCTCAATCCTTGGATTGTGCTACTTAATCTCTTAAACATGCTTTTATAATTACTTAAGAATCCACACACTGGAGATCTAATGACCCAGTTGTGCTCTGCACTGCCTTATGTGGCAGTTGATTTGGGTTTTGTTAATCCAAATAATTTTTGAACCCTGTGAACATACTCAGAAGTTTGCAAGTGCTAATGAGCATTGCTTGCAAGCTGACTAAATGGTGTTGTCCAGCCAGAAGCTCTATGATGGGTGCACAGCCCTGTGCTGCACACAGTGGTGGTGAGCTCTGCCTTAAAAGAGCTTTTAAATGTAGCTTAGTTACTAGGAAATGTGTGTGCTGGAATGTGCAGTGGTATCAGACACTGTGGCAAGAAAACTGACTGGAGGTTGCCTGAAAGATTTTAACTCAAATAATAGGGCTTTTTTTTTTCAAATGTAAATCTTCTGTACAATACAAAAGAAAAGTAAATGATTTTCCTTCCTTTGAGGTACAGTGGTGGTCTTAATGTAACTTGAACTGAACTTCAGGGTAGTTGTGGTCTCTGAATGCTTTATTAGTATCACTAGTTACAACCCCTTTCTATGACCCTTTACCTGTAATCTATTTTTGTTCCAGAGAAGGAGGAAAAAATTATTATTATGTATGAATTAATTTATGTCTAGTATGTATCTCTCCTGAAGTAATAGAGGTGTGTTTATCGATATGAATGCACCAGTATAAGTCATCATAAACCCCACTGTATGAAACTGTTAAAAACTATTTGTTACTATTTATTAGCACCTTTTGATATTTTAATGTCTAGCCTCATAACTAGGTGGGCTTGGAGAGATACTGCCAAGTTAAATGTTCCTTCTCTATGTTTCAAATGGTGCATTTGGTAGTTGAAATGAAAGAATGCAGTAAGAAAAGGAGTTGAACTTACTGTTTGGTGTTGCTTACAGTAGTCCAGCCATGTGGATTGATTAGTTGCCATCTAAGCAATTTCATTTTAAACATCCTATCAGGGCATTTCTGAGATGTGCCTTGCACAGCAGCAGTGCTGTTCGGGTTTCTGTCCATCCTCAAATCTATTGCTGTTTGCTTAAAAAGCTCTTCTGTTTTCTACACCACTACCCCATTTACCTGCTTTGTGAACACTTTGAGACCCAGCAGGTCACTCACCCTGTCCCTGAGTCCTCTTAGCACTGATGTTTTCATGCCAAACAAGTGTCCCAGGCTGCTGCTGGGACAGATGAAAGGAGCAGCATTGTCAGTAGTGTGATAGTGTTTGCATAGACAGCTGAAGGAGTGCTGGATTTTCGAGGCATTTTGGGCTCACCTTATCAACCCGTCTGCATCAGCAGATGGAAGGCAGGCCTTTCTAGGAGCTGCATAACAGGTGACAGCTGCTAATCATCATACACTGAAGTGAACAAGAATTATTTCTGGAGAAGCAGAATGGTTTGTTTCCAGGTCTCCAGTGCAACTGACTGTGCTGGACTGAGTTGTGGCGCTGCTGGTAAAGCCCACCATGATCTGTGCTTGCCTGTTGTGAGCTGCTGCTGGGCACACCTGCAGTAAGGGCACACCTGCCCTGAATATTGCCCTCAGCTACTTCCTGCTCTGAAGACACGTCACATCCTCCTCCTCCTCGTATCCCACTGCAACAATGTCATTTCAGGTTCCTCCTTGACTACAGGTCAGACCAGTAATCCTCGCTGTCATGTAACTCTTGCACCATCTGGAGCTGAAAGCCTCCTTCAGAGAGCACTGACTCACCTGCATAGCACAAGAGTCATGACTGTCATTCCAACTTTAATGTACTCTTTATGTCAAGGGCAACTAAACCTGCTTTCTTCTCCCATAAGTAGGCTTTGGCAATGAATGAGCCCTTTAAGCTAGTTTGCAAATAACTGCACTATAGGATAGAGAATTCTTATGGAGAAAAAGGGGAGTTTAGCTCTATTTACATACAGATAAACTATCAGTTTTTCCTAGAGTCTAATTCAGAAATGAGAGGTAGGGCAGGGTACTCTGTATTAACTAGACCAGCTCAGTTTGCTCATGAGCTTTTCTTCACTCAGAGAAAGTCAGCTCCTTCCAACACTCTCTGAAGTCACTCACAGTGTGGTCAGAATAAATGGAAGCGCAGCCCCTTCCCTTGCAAGAGCCTTGTGGATCTTGCACAGCACAGGGGGCATTAAAAAACTCCCATGTCACTTCTTTCCTTCTAAAGCAGCTGATATGTAGACAGGGCTTCTGTGCCACAAAGCTCTGCCCTTAAAAATACCATAAACAAAAATCAGGACTGTGAACCTGTAGTGCCTTGGAGATCTGCCTGTGAGTGCCAGAGACAGGAGGCTGCTTATACTGGGCAAAACACTGCCATGTCAAAGGCATTAAAATGACGTGTTTACTCTATAAAATGAACTTGAAAGGTTCAGCTTTCCAGCCTCCTGCTCAGGTCTGGCTAAGTATTGTCTGAGAAAGCCTGGTTGGGAAAAGACTTGTTTGGATAGGGTGACTGAGGGGCAGGTTATTATCCTCTGAGAATAAACATATTTTCATTGTGGAAGATTTTTCAGGGTTTTGTTATTTGTTTGGTTTTTTTGTCCAGAAAAAGATTCCTATCACAAATGAAATAGATGAGCTGTATTGAACACATAATGAAGAAGAGTAAAAGGCATAAGAAGATGCTCTGAGGGGGATTCATTTGTGTCACTATAGGTTTCTTGTGCTGACTTGGGAAGCACAGGAGATCCCCTCCACCTTGTTTGACCATATGATGTCTCCAATGCCATGCAGATGTAGCAGGGGCATTAAGATGTCTAAAAATGACCTTTAGACACCTGTGATTGCATGGATGAATCTTATCTCAAGGAGAGAAATTCAGATATGCAGATCCTGGCACTTGCAACGCTCCCTGTGCGCAAGCTACTTGTGGCTCTAGCAAGAGGAGACGTGGTTCAGTAATGGTCAGAGAAACCTGCCAGAGCTATGAGCCTCCTCCTGAAGTCACTGCTGGTTTTAGGCCTCCCTCACTTTGCAGGGCACTTTTTTGTTTTATCTTGTACAAAGAAAGCGAGTAATAAAGGTAACTAAACTTACTCTCTATTGAGACAGCTCTGATCCATTCGTACCTTAAATCCTGATGGCGTGGCTTATCTTTAAAGATGTGCTATAGATGTTGGTTACTTTTGATTTGCCTGCTTTCCACTCTGTTAGCTTTCTGTCTGTCATCATAGATGATGCACAGTTCTCTCCAAAATTTGTTATTCATCTTTAGCTGTGCATGCTTTAAGGCTGAATCTATTATTTCTTGTGCTACATGGCACATCGGAGATAGAGCTTTCCTTGTTATGAAAACAGTCACTAATCAAGTGAAGATTAATGGAAAGATTGTTTCTGTGCATATCAAGAGTTCCTGTAACATTGTATTTTCCATGTTAATATATTCAGAAACTGGATTGCAATACCCTTAACTCTGGTATTTTTTGTCCTTTCTTTTACACCCGTGTACAGGTAATGTACTGGGCTGTCATCTCCCCCCAGACAGTTGCTTGTAGTAGCAGCATCCTGAACCTCTGTACCTGCACATGATGCATCCCACTTAACCAACCCTTCATGAATCATTTGTCCTTTAAAGCATATGTTTTATTCTAGCAGAACATATGGTCTGCCTTGTTCTGCCTTACATTCTATTTGAAGCAGCCAAGACTCATTCCTAGATGTTTTCTGCCTCATTAGAGTCATTATTGTCTTTACCTTTTTTCAGAATGGAGTCCAAAAATTTATGTTTTTTCATTCTGAGTCCTTGACAATTATTTTTGAGTCAGAGGTGTCCCAGCCTCTCTTAAATTTTCCGCCATATGTTGCAGAGTGAGGAAGAATCTTATCAGTTCTCAGGAGAGTTTTCATGCACTTATGCCCCCAAATTGTGCCACTGAATCTCTTGGGTCTTCTGACATGCTGTGAATAAAATTATGAGAGCATGTTTTCAGTGGCTAGCCAGAAGAGCAGCTGAGGGTCTTCATACAGTCCTCCCTGCTGCAGTAAAGGGCTCTTACATGTCTTGTTTTGCTGCCCCCTTTCCTGTAAATGAAAATGCAGGCAGCAGAAAATGGTCAAGTCTTCACAGGTCCTGGGCATGGATCTGGTGGGGAAACATGCACAGGGATGTGATTTCTTGCTGAATTCAACAACATGCTCTGGTGGGCTAGAGGGACATGCTTGACTTTATGCTCACACTTGAGCCAGAGGGACAGCTGCTTGCTATGGAGATGTTTTGCCTATCTCACAATGTTTCCTCTGTGCCCAGGTTGCAAGCATGATGTGAGAGCCATGCCAAGGTAGCACTGGATGGCTTTGGAGGACTTTGAAGCCTCTTCCTCAGAGTCTTTGTCTCTATCAGTAACATCAGTCCCTGCTCCTCCTTTTCCTGTCTGACTTTGTAAAAGATGCCTACATTTGGTCCTTCACTTCTGTTGTGGTGCTTTTACTAAGAACACCCCAAGTACAATGCCATTTTGATTGCTCACACAGCTGTGGAAACATTTTTTAAAGCCCAAAATGATTAATCTTGTTTAGTATGTGCCACATACATCTGGCCATGCCAAGGCAACCTGATACTTTCTTGATGAGGGCTGCTGCAGGGACAGTGCTGCAGTGACTTGGGGGCACCAGGAGGCCAAACTATTTCTTTCAGCTACATACATTACACAGTAGAAATTCTGCACTAAGAACCAACTATTTTTCATTCTCTGTTGTTGTTGTTGTTTTGAACTCATTTGTTCTGTCTACCTGCCATAGTAACAGTGTGCACGAGCAGTGCCTCACCTGCTTGGGTATGCCCTGAAACCACTGTTGACTTAGTCTGTCCCCACTGTTCCTCTTATTAATTTATAGTTTATTCAGAAAACATAGACATTTGACTTAGGTGCCTTTGGGTCTTTTAGCTGGCTTCTAGCCAAGTTTGCTTGTCAAGGAGCCTTCCTTTTCCTCTGGTGCAATATGTTTGTGCTGGTTGCTAAGCAGATTACCTCCCAGCTGCATATTTAACAGGAGTGAGAATGGTAACACAGAGTTCGTGCTGGAGAGCAGCATGGATTTATTTTTTGTGTTAAGAAACAGTAAATAAGGGACTAAAATAATGATAGCTGCTGCTTCCCAGGATGGATTTTTTATGCATGAAGTCCTTGAGATTCTAATATTTGCTCTATTTCGTGAGGTGTCTTTGTTTCTGTTAATGGCCAAAAATGTTTGCACAGGCAGCAAGAAAGTTCATCTGAGGAAATGTAAGTAATGTAGAATTTGTTATAAAATAGATGTTTCTTAAAGGTTTACTATTTCCCTCCAACATCTTTTAGGCAAAATCCTGTTGGCACCTGTGCCATTTTATTTCCCTTCTTTGTGTAACCCTTTCTGTATGAATGCCTTCAAGTATAGCTTCCTCTGCTGAGGAATTAGCATGTTCTCTAAGCAAAGAGATTACTGATCTTCTCATTTCCCATTCATGCTATTTCTGTATAAAAATGTGATTATACTGATTGCAGCTTCCTAGTCCACAGGGCTCCTCTAAGATGCATATCATGGGGCAAGAGGAGATCAGGGAAGGAGTATCCTCAGGCTAATCTTGCTGTCAAAATTGGTTTGAGGAAGAATGTTACCTTAAGAACCCATCATTTTAAGTACTTTGGGTTTGGGGGGGATTTGCCTTTTAATGTGCCTAAGCTCTGGTCAATGCAAACACTTAGTAATTTATAATATATATATATATATATATATATGTGTGTGTGTGTATATGTGTATATGTGTATATATATATATTTTAGTCCTTATATTCTTGTATTTCTTATTTTGTTTCTGCATCTTTTATTTGATGCTACAAGACATCAAGGGCAGGAGCTTCTTTCAGCCCACTGGGAGTTCCAGGCTGGTACACACATAGCTGTGTAAATCACTAGATAAGTTCAGAGTAAACACACATTTTCCAGTTGCACTTCTAAAAATGAGGAACTTCTCACTGAACACACTGGACTCCAGCAAGGCCTCTTGTATATAGGGACTGATAATGATTTGGTTGTCCTTGGAGGAAAATCTGCTGGGAAGGGTAACAAACAGCCTGAATTCATCTTGTCACCTCTTGTCATGCTCTCTGAATCTCATTCCAGCAAAAGGGCACTTGTGAGGGAGGCAGAGCCACAGCACTTTCCTCCTTGCTTTCTTTAGGCTGATGATATATTGGGATTTTGGGATGCTTCCAGTAGCCAGACTTCTTCCACTTCTCCACAGAGTGGCCTTACCATGTGCCCTGCTCTTCACACAAAGCTCAGAGGTGCTGTCACTCACTGCTGCTGCTGCTGTCCTCTGCAGAGCACAGCTCTTGCTGCTTTGCCTGTGGCACAGCTAATGATGCACATCCAAAGGCCACTTCCAATTTCCTCAAGCGGGGATTTCTCTGTCATACATGAATGGTGGTGCATCCAGCTGAGTAAGAGCATGTGCTCTGTACAGCTGAAATCAGTTTATGCCAGGGACTAAACTGTCATGTTTGGAGAGGGAAAGCAGCATGAGCTCCAGTAAGTTTTCCGGTATCTATTACCTCCGCCTGCAGGACTGTCTGTGGGACTACCATGGCAATCATGCATTCCTTGATTTATTGCTGCCCATGTCTGGCCTCAGCAGTGGTGGCATTGTTGGCTATTGCTGTTCAGCTAAATCAGTCAGTCTTGGCACTACAAGCAGCAGTGGGAGACACTGCTGGCTAATTTCTACAAATAAAGGGGCTCTTGCTTGCTGATGAGTCTGGACAGTGTTTTGGTGGGTCACATATTCTGGACCAGTCTTGAGGGACCTGCATTGCTCAGGTCTGGGAGGGGTCAGCTCTGACCACACAGTCTCTTCTTGTCCATGTGTCTTATTTCCAAAACCAGTGGCACTACTGTTGGCCAGATCCAACCAAACTCATCAGAGACCAAAATTCCATCACAAATAGCTACAAATAAGAGGTAAAATCTTACTGATGCTCTTACTGAGGCAAAACCTGCAAAATGAGCTCATCATGTTTAATAGCAGAAAAACCTCACAGGAGAATGGCAGTAGAAGTGTCCCAATCTGCAGAAACCTTCATTAGAAGCAGTCTCTCAGACACCAGAGGGTCCAGCCAGAAGACAGGAGGCACCAGACTGCATTAGCTACAATGCTGATAAGATTTGTTTCCATTTCACTTGCATTTGGAATCACCTAATTGCCACAAGCTAATTCTCTAGTCTTCAAAATCTTGCTCCTTTCACACATTTGAGAAAGCTGGGGAGAAATGTCCATCTCTTAAATATATGCAGTCTCAGGAGTTTTGCCCTTTCCTGTTCTCCCTCTGAAAAGTGAACTATTGTTTCACATGTATCCAAAACACTGAACAAACTGACAGCAGACACTGAGAGGAGAGAAAAATAAACAACACTTGCACAGAAAACCCTTTTTCTCAATGACCTTTTCTTATCACACTGAGAAGAAGGTAGACAATATTATCATCATTGCTAGCATATTTCTCCCAAATGTGCTGGCTAATCAGCAAATACAAAGGTGAATAGTTTTACTTACTAAGCATTGCCTCGTGCCTACCTTCATTAAAATTTATCCACCATTGTTTCACCCAATCATCCACTTTGATTAGATCCTCCTGGAATTCCTCTCCATTCTCAGTCATTTTGTGTAACTTAAATAATTCTGTTCCCTCAGCAAATTCAGCACCTTGCATACTGTTTCCTTATCAAGAATATAAAAAAAGTTGTTGAGTTGCAGAGATATTGAGAGCACCTACAACTTCATCTTGGCAAGAAAACAATTTACTCTTCCTTATCACTTCTTTTCTCTTTTTCAAAACTCTTGCATTTCCACATACAATTGCGAACTTCCATTGATGTTCTCCCATGGGAAATTTTCCCAATAGACTTCAGTAATACTAAGCAAATGTATGGCCTAGTAATTTTGTGCCTTCATAGAGCTTTTCCAGCTTTATTGCAGATAATGTATTTTGACAGAAATTTTGCTTTTATTTTTCTGAGTTACTTGTGTCTTCAGTGATCTTTTTTTTATTTTTAGATGACTGTATTTTACAGTGTAGAGTGAAAAAAGGTGTATTGCAAAACAATGAACAGATTCCTATTTATACCCCACAACAGAAATATTTAAAAAGACAAAACCACAGTGTTGATGGCCCTCACCATTCTTTCTGTAAATGAATCGGGCATATCCATTGCTGCAAATGCTGGATTGTATTGCTGCAAATCCAGTTAGCAGAAGTCCCAGATACCCTCATTTACAATGATGTCTTTGTGTCTTTTCTCTTTTCAAAGAGTATTTGTATTATTTGTAGTTTGTTGCCTACCATGCATTTAGCTGTTTGTGTGGTGATTAAAGAATATTAGCAGAGTGCAAGTTTAGCTAATGTGCTATGAAATGAAACTGGGCCAAAACTGTCTGAGGATACCCAACAATGGCAAGATACAATTTTCCTTCCACATATATTGTTATTTTAGATGGTGTACAAGTACTTTAGAATTAGAAAGTCAAATTATTTTCCTCCTCCTTTAGTGATAGAGAATAGACATAATTTTAAGTGGAAGAGGTACAGAAATATGGATGGGCTACTTGCCAGTTGCACTAAAGGCAGATTAACACAGATGAGTTTGTCCTGTGCTGGCTTTCAAAGCTGTTGGTGTGACCTGTTGCGCTGTTGGTTGCATTTGTCTCATGAAAGTTATCAAAGGCAGGTCTTAGATGTGCAAAACAGAAGAGAAAATAATCTTAACCTCCTAAATGTGGAGCTGTCAGAGCAGTGGTGCACCAGCTGTTCCACAGCAGAAAGAAATCTTCAGGTCCAAACTTGAGAGAATTCAGGAAACCACATTAGGGTAAGTTTTATTTTCTTAGATCTGTGCATCTTAGCTGTCAGAAATAAAAGGCTACTGAACTGAGTCACCCTGCTACGAGGGTCTATGTTGCTTGTGAGTGAAATGTTCAACCAGAAGAAAGCATCCCATCCCTGGCAATCTTTTAATATTTCTCAACACAAAAAAGACTAATTTTGAGAAAGTAGAGCCTACCAGCCCCTCAGTTAAAAGCCATAGGAGAGCCAATACTTTAGATGGTTCTAGCTACTTTGCTAGGGTTGTTTTTGTTGTTTTTTTTCTTTGTTGTTACCTGTGTCAGTGAGCACCATAATATAATATAATTATTTTCTCATCTGTATGTTCATCTCTGAAGAAGTTTCCTCTATTTGTTTACTGGGCTGTTTTTAAGAATCAGCCACAAATAATTCCATGCTGGCTCAGAAATACGCCACTTCAGCACCGTTCATGCTCACAGTGGTTCAAGTAGCTACCATTTAAATGCAATGGCAAATAACTTCTCAACAGTCATGCAAAAAATCATCACCATCTGAAATATTGCTAGCTGCTCTATGTAGACTATTTTGTGCCTGCAAAATAAAGACAGCCTTAGTATGTACCTGTAATATCTTGTCTGTAATAGCGAATAAAGGGAGGGTTTGTGTTCACTGATTGGTGCTTGTTCATAACACTTGAATGTGATAGGCCTCACACTTCATAAGAAATAAAACAAACTATGAAATTGTTTTCAGTTGATCTTGTTCTCCCAGCCTTGTCAGTGCAGTGTTTTGTGGGTTAGTTTGCAGCAAGGTTTGATATTATAAGTCTTACAAGATTAAAAATAATTCTTTACTTCTGACTGGAGCAAGTTCAAATTGATTAACTGATTATGATAAGTTATGTCATCATTTGGAATGGTTTATCAGTGCTGTCAGTATTTTTTTTAAATAAATCTGCAGCATTTCTACCTGTTCCCACACCAGGAACTGAATGTGTCTTAGAAATCACGGTAAGTGAATAAACCAATTTAAACACTTACCAAGCCATGCTTCTAATGCCGGTAAGATCAAGCTGTTAAAAAATGAATGGGAGACGTGGAGGGATGTCCATGATGGTATTCACAGTCCTTGAAAAAGAGAGGTTTTGAAAGTACTGTTTATGTTAGGATTTCTGATCCCAAGACTGAGGCACATCTTATTTTTGAATCGCTCAGCTGTTATCTGAGAGGACCTTTAGTGTTGCTTCCTACTCAGCAGCTCCCAGCAGAGCATCTCACAGCTTCCAAGCAACTATTATGGGAAAAATCTTCCCAATTACTCCTCCAGCGTACTGAAAAATAGAAACTGTAGAAGCATAACGCTGTCCCATAGGTCCTACGGTGTGTGCTGAGGAACAACAGGGTCTTGGGCTGTTTGTATAATTAAGATCTGAAATTCAGGTCTGTTGGGTTCTGCCCTCCTGGTGCTTCATCATTGTCTTTGGCACATGTACCATTAGTACCTAATCCTTGGTCCTTCTGGGGCATCTGGTGATTAATTTGCTTTCATTTTTGGGTTGTCCTTCTTTCTGGCATATTCATTCTTGTCAGCCCCCTGCATTACTGTATTGATCTTTTACTCATTATGATTCTGTAATCTGTAGGCTTTTGCTTGGGAGCTATACTCAGAAAAATTTTTTCAAACTGAGTGGTATTTGTTTATCATTAGGAGTAGAGAAATTGCAGAGAAAAGAGTTAGGCCCATCAGCCTTACCAGACAAAGCCAGTGCAACATGTTTTCCTTCTAGCTGTGCCCCAAAAATAGGACCTTGTCTTTTGGAAATCAGGTAGGTGAGGGCTTTCTGCAGCAAGAAGATGGGACCAGACACATTTGACAAGTTCTGTGGAAGGGGAAGTCGAGGCAATGTGCCTTCCATCCTCCAGGCATGGAACTCTCCCTGCAGTTTCATCTCTCAGCACATCACACTAACCAGACAAGCAGAGGCCCCTGTGGTACATATGTGTGTACAAAAGAGAGGAATAAACAGATATCCCTGAGGTCTTTATGCTTGGAAGCTGTAAATCTCAGAAAGTTTATTTTACATGTCAGCAAGATCGTGTTCTATCTTTAATAAAATGAAGGCAAGGATTACTTCAATTTCCTTAATGTCTTGTGAGACAAGCATCTAATTACCTTCCTGTCTTTAATTTTATTTTTTTTTAGTCTGTTGATGAATTGAAGTAAGGAAATTCTGCAAGGTATTTTCCACTAATTTTTCTCATGCTATCTGGATATCTCCTTTGCCCATCCATGCCTTCTTTGTGCATTCACTTGGAGGAGTTGTTCTACTGTTACAGTTTTAATTATTCCTGGTATTGTAAAACACTATCTCTTATTCTGTATCTTGAATACTCTCAATTATAAATCAACATTATTGTTATGAGAATCACTTGGCACTCTTTATGTTCATCTACAAATATTAATATAAAAGTATAAACAGATTCTCTTCAAACCTGATCGTAGATAAATTCTCAATAAAGCAAGGCATGGCAAAAAGAATCCTTTCCTTCCTGACATTAGCTGTTGAAAGAAAACTGGAAGAGGTTTAATTTCCTTGTAGTTGTCATAAAGGGAAACCATTGGAAGCTATGTAATCTTAATGTGACCAATTTGTATGTCCCGGTTTATTCAGGTAATTTGTATTACATCCACTACTGGAACCAAATGGAGTAACTTTTGTATTATGGGAAGGGAAAAGATGCTGTAGTTTGTACACATAATGATCTAGCTAGGGGAATTAGACCTGAATACATCTGTCTTCATAAAGATGGAGCAGGTCGAGGTTGCAAAAGCTCTAAAGTCTGGACTATGGCTTTTAAGGACCAGAAGATGAAGAGTTCTCCAACCTGCCAAGCAATCAAAGATTGTTCTTTGCAAGATGACCAATAGCTCAAGATGAGCAAAGAAGAAACAGGGAAACAAAATTGAGTCCAAGATGGATCCTTTTCACCCACCTCCTCCTGCATGTAGTTTGCACCCATTAAAGAACTCTGCATGTCGTATCTCAGGGGATTAATAATTAATGCATTGTTTTTGAAAGGCTGCTGTGTCACTGCAATTATTTTAATTTATATTCTTTTCCTGAAGGGATTAATTTCCAAAAAAAATGTTATAGTTCTTTTGGACTTCCTGTGGCTCTTGTGGGAATCCACAGGAGTGCTATAACCATTAGCTTAATTTCAGAGCTGAAAAAGTTGAGCAGCTCATAGATATGCAGGAACAATTCCAGTAGTTTGCTTAAAAGTACTCAGTCTAGATGTAGGTCAAAATATTAAGCAGAACTTCATAAAATTCTGTAATATAATGCTTAGCTGTCTTTCCAACCATCCCTCATTATTTTGCAGTGTCTGTAATTAGGAAAGTTCAGTTTGTGGGGATGAAGCCAGTCTGCACTTAAGGCAGGAGCACAAATCAGTGAGTCAGGGTCAGGATAATGTTTGGACACCATAACCAGGGACAGGCCCAGCTCAGTGACCTTCAGGCAAGCCCATAGTGATGAGGCAGGTGTGGTCAAGCCCCAGGTGACCTGTTGGATAGAGTTGTGCTCTGTACCAGCTGCTCCACGGTCAGGGATGGGCACGGCTGTGACGCTGCTCTGCAGGAGCTCAGGTGGAGACCCAAGGCAAGAACCTCATCATGGACACAGCTCCAAGAGGAGGAGGGCAGCCTTTGTACAGGATTCCTCCAGCCCTTTTTTCACAGGATCCTCACTGGATGTAAATCCAGAGGAATGAACAGAAGAATGTTAGAGCTGCAGGGATGAATTTGCTGTATATCATTGGATTAAACTAGATGTTTGTAGTTGGATGATGTGAAAACAGTAAAAAGGACAGGAGGATACTAATCATCGTCCACAAGTATGAAAAAAAACCCAAAGCACTGTGTCAGGACAGTAGAAAAATATGTGTAACTTCTCTAAGGAATGTAAGCAACCTTATAGAAAGAAAAATAAAGGTGGCAGTCAGAAGAGATAAAAAAATCCAAGAATCACACATGTACAGCCACTTAACCATCTATGAAGGAGGTTGTCAAAATCTGTGGCTCAGAACATTTTTTAAGTGGCCTCACTGAAGCTTTCTACCTCCTCTGCTAAGGGTGAATCCATGACTGAATATAGCCTCTCACCATTTGCTCCTTTGTTAGAGCTTTGTTAGCTTTGTTAGAGCTCTGGACAATGATTTCCAATTTTTTGTCAGACAACTCAAAATATTTTTTACCACTGAAGCACTGCAAGAAGAATCTTTATGAAATATTGCTGGGGTTTGAAAAATGTTTCCACTGTGTACAGCCTCCTATTAATTTCCAGAGTCAGTAACTAATGGACACCAACTGAAACCAGGAATCTTACGTCTGCTATTTGAAAACATCTGTGAATAGATATTTTTATCTCTTCTTCTTCTTCCAGTTACAACAAGTTTAGTAATTTTATTTCTTGTATTTTGTTATATATACAACCATAAATTCCAGAGATAAGACAGAGACAATAGGAAGCCTTACTTAGTAAAATGAGCCTACAGGCATACGGATTGAGTGCTCTCAATGAATTTCTTGCCGGAATAAAGAGAGTCTGCAAGTAAGTCTTGAAACTTGTGTAGAAATTTGTGAAAAAGAGTTGCTGAGTGCAGTTAAGTAACATCAATTATTATTATTATTATTAATATTATTATTGCTCCCAAATCTAAAAGGCCTGTATTAATTGTGCATGATTAAGCATACTAGTTTTGTGTAGCTCTATCATAGTAAATGGTGTAGTCTGGTGGCAATGTGCTGGTAGGACAAATACTATGTTTTCAGTTCAACCCATCAGTGTTTTCCCTTTCTCATTGCCAACATCAGTATTAGCTGATTTTAAACTTTATAGAGTCATAGAATATCCTGTGTTGGAAGGGACCAAGGGTCATCAATGTCCAACTCCTGGTCCCGTACAAGACCATCCCCAAGAGCCACACCATGGGCCTAGGAGCATTGTCCAAACACTTCTTGAGCTCTGTCAGGCTTGGTGCTGTGACCACTTCCCTGGGGAGCCTCTTCCAGTGCCCAAACACCCTCTGGGAGAAGAAACCTGTTTCCAATATCCAGCCTGACACGACTTCAGGCCATTCCCTCAGGTCCTGTCCCTGGCACCACAGAGAAGAGATCAGTGCCTGCCCCTTCTCTTCCCCTCACAAGGAAGTTTTGGACTGCCGTGAGGTGTCCCCTCAGTCTCCTCCAGCCTGAATAGACCAAGTGACCTTGGCCTTTGCATCTGACCAACAATCAAATAGATATTGCTACATTCCTCCTGCTGGTACAGAAGGGCTCTTTATTGTTTGATGACACTGCCTGAGATAAGGTAGAAACACTTCTGTGCACTGGATAGCAAATATGTTGGGAGTCAAAGTACCTGGTAGATCATTTTATTAAGGAGGTAAAACTAAAATTTCTGTTCTCTCATTTCTCATCTATAGAGTGAAATTAGTAGTATATATTTACTTATTTTATATTATTTTATTTATAATAAAATAATATATTATTTTTTATATATTTAGTTGAGAATGCTTTTCATTTAGAAAAGATGAGTGTTCTGGCAAAAAGGTCTTGAACTGTCACTGGGCAGAAAGAAGAGGAAGGATTCTTCACTTGTTCTCACAGTATTGTCCATGGAGGCTGTTCTCACTGTTTACACTAGCTTCTAACTGTGAATAATTGCTTTGCTCCTTTGGGGATAAAAATCCCTCACATCTGCCTGATCTTTCTGCTGTGGTGGAGACAAAACACTATCCAAAATACTGAGTTTTCCCATCTTGAACTCCAGTTTCCTTGTAAAGGCCTGAGCATTGGAGCTATGTAGTTCAAAGTGAGATCAAATAAATAAAACTTCACTGCTTGCATTGACTGGTGATGTCTTGTTAGCAAAAAATGAAGTGTCTGTAATGGCCATTTTACATCAGCCTGACACCGCTGACACAGTTGGTCCAGGATATTTATATTTACAAAAAATGTAAATTCCAGCAGAAACCTTCAGGGATTGTTTTGAAAGGTCTCTTTCCTTTCAGAGAAAATATGGGAGGTGGCATTACACAACTATGTACTCACACTTACAGAGATTTTCTATTAATTACTTTAGGCATATGTCTTATCACTTTTCCCCTACTGTGTATTTTGCTTCTTCATTTTTTATCTTCTGTGTAAATGAGTAAGCTAAATAATAGGTATTCCTGTATAAAATCATAGGAAAATTTCTGTCTACCTCCCTGCTGAGATTTCATGGTTGTGAACATTTAAGGTAAAGTGAAATTAAAAAAAAATTAACCCAGAAAGCTTTAAATGTTTATTCAGCCTTTATAATTCTCCAGGTCCTTAATGATTTAATTCAGAATGTCATTGACAGATACACCATTCTTACTTGTCTTAGCAATTCTTTAAAACAGCTCTGTAACTGAGAAGGACAAGCAGTCTGAGTGACAGAGTATATGTAATGCATTTCTTTCCTTCTTCTTGGGAGAATTTGCTATTCAAAGTGACAATCCATGTTTTTTGCACTGGAGGAAGAGAATGCTGATAATACACTACAGCAATGAGGGGATGATGTAGCATTCAAACATACTAAAGCAACATTTACTTCCTCTTAAGAGCAAATCTTTTCATGGACTCAGCCCCACATAGACCATGGCTTACCACTGGCTTTCACATACCCATGAGCTGCTCACTGGTGATTCTTGTGGCCAAGGCCCTGGTGTTTTGTCACTGGGCAATCAGCATCTCTGTCTGGAGATCCAATGAGTGGCAGGGGTCTGGGAATTCGACACAATTTTGAGTAAACGGAGGCAGGGACTGACCCCTGTCTCAGAAGTCAATCAGTGTGAGCTGGCAATGTGTTACTGGGGACTAGTTCCCTCTGTAGCAGAACTGTGTTGTAGACAAGTCATTGGAATAGCCAAAAAGTATAGTTAGTAAACTGAACTAATAATGAAGGACAATCAAGAACCCAGTGCTTGAGTTTGGTCCTAGGTACTCTTTTCTTTTATTCTTTAGAGACAATTCCTAAAACCCAGGCAGAGCCCGTAGGCAAGGTCTATCCTACGGAGAAGGAAAAAGACCTCTATGAAAGCATCACTGCTTCCTGAATCAGTATTATTCCTGGAGCTCTCCCTCTTCTTGCTTCTTTGATGTACGAGATCTTATCCACCCAGAAATTCTGGGATGTCCCTCACACAGTCAGGAAAGTGATTCAGTTCAGATTTTGCAGATTGGCCTCTCTATGTGACAGCTCAGGGCAATATGTACTAATCTTTGTGGGAGCTCCATCTCCACATATTGCTCTCTCAAGTCCTGGTGTAAGACAACAACACTCAGAAGATCAGAGCAAAAGTAAATCCTGATATAGAAAATATCAGGATGCACTGTTGTCAGAAAACCTCTTCTCTGACCAGTTAAAATAGATTGGCACAGACTGCAGTCCAGGGACAGCACAGAAGCATGTTCAGCTGATCATGTGTTGGTGTCTCCTTGAGATGAACAGCCCACTATACTCCACCTGTGTTTTCCAGGTTGCTGATGAGGTGCTGGTAGCACACCCAGCTCACAGAGACGCACCTGCTTTGCCGTAGCTACATACAGGTGCCTGACCTGGAGCTGAATTCCATCCTTCCCTTTCTTGCAGAGTAAATCTTTGAAGACCAGATCATGTCTATTTTGTGTTCACTTCCAATTGCAGGTCAAGGACACTGGGATTTTCTTTTGAGAAGGTCATATATCTTGCTTGTGGTTCCAGCAGTGCTAACATTGGACACGTGGCTGTCAGGCAGATTGATATGCTCAAGCTGGCTGGATAATCATCACACCAGCCCCGCTATTAGATTGTATCTGTCTCAGACATGCATATCAGCCACATCTCCCAGCTGCAGCACAGACATATATATCCATCCACAAGAGCCTGGAGGTAGAATGTGGGGGCTTAACTGGAGTATGGTTGAAATGAGCTCTCCTCCATCAAGGCATTTTCACGCTCATTGTTATGGCTTTTGTTCTCAGGCGCTGGTCTGCTGGCACAGGTCTTCTCTGGGGAGCTGTCACTGCCACTGTCACTGCACTTGCTGTCAGTGTGGCGTTTGTTAAATTTGAGGGAAATCTGGGCACACACATCTTTCTTTTCTTTGTTTGATTCCCATAGCAGTCACTCCCTTGACTCCTTTTTTTAAGAGTCCAGATGTTTTCCTGCGTCTATTTAATTACCCGAGAGGCATGCACCATTTACTTGGCATAATGTGCTTCAGTTTTCCTGTGCCACGTGTTGGGGTGCATGCTTCTCTTCCATTTCTTTTTACCTCTGAGATTACTGGAAACCAGTTTACTGACTACAAAAGGAAAAGGGCCTGCCTGTACTTTGAATATTTCTATCCTTGAAAAATCTTTCACATGCTGTAAGCAGTAGTGCTCAAGAAAATCAGCGAGCCATCAAAAATAGAGCAGCAAGTAGTGTGCTCCATTTATTTTTGTCTCCCAGCTCCCCATGCTGGATTAGAAAACATTAAACATTTTAAATTTTGGAGGCAAAAAATGAATTCTGGGCTCAATGCTAAATCCTGACTATACTAGAAAAAGATAAATCAAACTTGTATATTATTTGGTGATGCGAAAATACTCAGTGTTGTTTAAACACATTTGTTTAAAAATGCATAATTTGACATTGTTTTGCACTCTCTTGCCATTAAATTAATTCAGCCTTGAGGAAATACTTTAATAGCTGCTTGAAGCAGAGAATCCAAAATACTCTAAAATTTCATGATCCAAGTCACTCTCAAATCTGTTCCTGTTCTCTCTTTCCCCCTCTCTTACATCAGTAAAATGTCACACATGTTAGAGAACATTTTCTGTTTTCTTTTAAAGTAAATAACCTATTGAACATTCTATGAAACTAAGTTGATATCTGAAAGATACTGTTTTAAAAAAATGCATCATGAGGGCTTCATGGCACCAGTTCCTGTGGTCCACAAAAATGTCCATTAAAGCTGAATCTTGATGATGTTTATCCTCATCTGGTTTTTTTTGCTGTTTTTTTTACTCAGCCCACACTGGTTATTAGCTATCAGAGCTGAAGGTTCACCCCTTTGTGCTGTTCCTTCACATTGCAGTTGCTGTACAGTGTCATTGGGGTTGGAGTCTGCCTTTTTCTTTCCAAGGGAAAGAAGTAAAATTGAAATAAAATACATGAAAGAGCAGGTCTGCAGAATAAAGGCTCAATTTGTTTAAATGCTGATATGGACTAACTGCAGTTGTTATCCCTCACTGCTTAAATGGAAACATTTCTTTCTGTTCAAAAATGTTATCAGCTCCACCACAGCAGAATACTGGCAATAACTATAAGGACAGCAATAACTTGTAGCCAGTGTGTAATCTGTGCTTGATGTGTGTGTAATTGATAAAAATTGCTTTCAGTTGGTAACAATGAAAGAATACACCATGCTCCATATATCTGTCAGGATAGCTTTGTACCGGCTTTTGATGATCTTTGGAAGTGTTGCAGTAAGACAGAAGGTCAGTGCACTTCATTCTTTTTAAATGAGTTTCCATATGGTCTTTAGTGTGTAATATGAAGGGTGAAGGCACTCTGGGCTTTCTGAGGAAGCATCATTTAGGTTAAGCTAATGCTAGCATGTAGGGATTGTTGTGAAACTCTAGTCTGGTTGCTTGTATAAAGAAGGCTATCAGCTAGTACTCAAGTGATTCTTGTTTGAATAAATCTTCTCTGTCAGAAAAGGAAAAAAAAATCATGAATTAAAGATGAAAGAGCCAGGATGAGTGAGCATGTGTGTGATGACAGAGTACTCTGTCTTACTGGCAAGAAAAAAAAGAGAAGGATCAAGGGATCAGGGTCTTTAACAAGGGTGGGCAGAGAAACATCCCTGAGGGAGTCATTTAGGCACAGCAAGCGAAGGGTAGGAGTTATATTCCCGTTTTCTTCTCAAGGTCCTCTCTCCCATGCAAGAAGCAGCTCTGACCTCCATTCCTGAACTGGTGTTTGTGGTAGGAGCAGCCATCTGCAAGAGACATTGTGCTGATTCCTTCCCTTGTCATCTGGGAAAAGCTATTCCTCTTGTTTTCACGCTGACTAAGATGGAGTAATATTATTCCACGTGTTTCTGGGACAGGAGCACACTGGGATATCCATGAGAGTCAAGTTCTTGTTCCTGGCACTTCCTTTTAAAGGGGTCATTTGCCTCTTTGGTAAGACAACAGAGTCTACAGCCATAGAATATGCCAGCTCCCTAAACTGCTGGCACAGTATACCTAAAAAAACTATTGTTCATCTGGAGAAATCAGGATTAGTATACAAATTGTATTATTGGTGAGGAACTGGCCAGAGAAAAGGCAAGGTCAAGTGCCACTGGAAAAGGAATTGTTAGGCTAAGGTGAAGATATTAATAGAGTCCTTCTAAAACTGATTTGGGGACTAATCTTATTTAGTATTTTAATTTCTGACCTTGGTGGGGGGTTGCTAATGAAATTTGCTGACTATCTCAGGTGTGAAAGCTGCATCAATAAAGAGATTTGTTTATCATACAAAGAGTCAGATGACCTTGAAGTCTCTAGTAACAGAAGTGGGATGAAATTTGATTGTACAAAAATACAAGTTCCTGCACTTAGAAACTAATAACAGGAATTTTTACTATGAGCTAAGAGGATCAGCTGGAAAAAATGGGAAGATCTGATTGTATTTCATACCCTGTGACCATTAAGATAATCAATGGTACATGACTCTGAAAATATCAGAAACAATCCCAGAGATTAACAGAAAAGATTGTTTCAGCAGAGGAATATGAACTCTGCCTCATAAGACTTTGTCAAGACATCCTTTAAAATGAATCTTAATCCAAAGAGATTATCTCCAGCTGGGGACAAAGGTAGAAAGGCCTGCTGGTGGCAGGAAACTGTTCATAGCCACAAGTAAGAGGAAATTCCCATGTCTTCTGATAATTTGGCAAAGTGAAAACCCAGAGGAGGTGTAGCCTCCAAGTACATGTAGGTAGCCATTTAGTGACCAGTGATGGTTGCTTCATTATGGTGGACCTATTTAATTTCACTTTTTGAGTACTGCATTATTAGAAAATACTGTAACAGAGCACTGCAGTTACAGCTGAACATTTAAGCTGGTGTCTGGAGAGAAGTGTCCACAAATTTTCTCTGGGTTTGCTTTTCTTTCCCCTGATTTCCAACATAAACGTGTCCTTCACCCCAAAGATGCAGAAAAAGGGCTACTAAAGCAATCAGAAGAATGAACAGCCCGATATATAAGATAAAACATGAAAGATTTGTCTTGTTTAATATTAAAAAGTCATGTGTATAAATATTGTGATGGGAGGATACAAGTGAGGATAAGGAAAACATTAGATGATGGACCATGATGGCTTGAAAAGATATGCCTGCACAGAAACTTAGACCAGAAATTTTAATAAATTTAGAATTTAGAAATCAGAAGGTTCTTAATATAAGAAAGAGACTTGGAAGGAACTTCTATGTAGAAATAGCTAAATAAGCATCACACATTTTAAGCCCGTGATAATGTTCCTAACCGTATCAGGACAGTGAATTTCAGTACACAGATTATCCATTCAGTCTCTGTATTTTGCTACTTGTTCCTACCGAGGTTCGAGACACATAGTCAGGCCAGAACATTTTTAAGTATTATAGGAATATCTCAGCAGCATTGTATGAACAGAGATTCTCCTGCTTTGATTTTTATACATACATAACAGTCAAGATGATTTCATCAGTGCTTTCATTCATCTTAACCTACTCAAATATAATGGAAGCTGCCTACATTTAGAAAGTCTCCTTTTCAGAATCACAGATGTTCCTGTGTATCGTAATTGTAATTCCATTCCTTGTCTTATTTTTTCAATGAGTAGAAATAATAACACATTCATAACAATTTTTAGGCTATTGCTGCATATGTCCAACTGTGTGTCAAGGTGGCAGAAAACTATTGTTGTTTTTTCCAGAAAATGTGAAAAAAATTGTATGTTCGTCTTGTCAAAGACTCTTCCTTTTAGCCTTTTAACTTTTGGATTGATTTTTTTAGTTAGTATTATTTTTACTGAAAGAGAAGGTAAAAGGAAAAAGAAGATAGGAAGGGGGAGGGGAAAAAACCCTCAAAAGACTGAGATCCTGAGAAGTGATGTGTATTCCACTTGCACCACCAGGTTGCAAAGGGGCACTGAGCATTTCTTGCAGGCTCCTGATGACTCCTAGGGTGGCTGGAGGAAGAGACCAGCACTGTTCACTCCTGAAATGTCTCTTCCTGAGTAAATACTATTAAATTGGAGAGATGTGAACACACACCCCAACAGAAAAAAATACCCCAAAACAAAGAAAACAAAGCAAATCAAAAAATCAAACTTCAACATCCTTTCTTTTTCTGATTTAATCTGTCATGTATACTTCAGTCACTTATTTGTAATAGCAAGGCTTTTCTATTTATCATTTGTTTATTTTATGATGTCCACAAGTTGATATGCAATTTGTTTTGAGTACCCCAAAAGCATCTCTTGGCCAAGTTCTCTTGTTCTACAGTTCAGAAGTCTGAAGTTCAGGGAGATCTGAAATTACGAACTTGTGCTATTTTATGGGAAGAGATGTTTAATAATGCCTCAATGATTTGGGCAACAAAACAAGAGCACTGACTGAAAGCAGCAGTAAACACAAAAAACACACGTTGTTTGTTTTTTTTTCTTTAATGCAGAGAAATGCATTGATTTCTGCATTAAGTTTAATGTTTCCAGAGATAGTTTGCAGAGGTAATTTAAAATAAAAATTGTCTTCTAGCCATATTGGCCTTTAAAAGACCTGATAGATGTTATAATGTTATTGTCAGCAGCACATTAGACATAAACAGAGGGTGTTAGAATCTCTGAAAAAGAAAGGAATGCTCCTTTCTTCAACCGGAGAGCAAGTTATCACTACAGAATACAATGAGGGAAACAGCCATCCCCTTTGGAACAATCCCTTTGAGGCAATGTACAAAGCAGATCATGCAATTCTGAGATCCATTTTGGTGATAAGTTACTGTTCTTTAGAGACTGTCCTATCTCTTACAAGCTGATCGTTGTACAATTCAAAAATGTGCAAACTGAAGTATAAAGGGGCTGATAAGGAGTGATTTATGGAGGGAGATTGGCAGAGTTCAACACATTCACATCTTTTGAGTCAAAGACTCTAGATTTGATAGTTGCTGGGGATTTTTCATTGCTTTCTCCTCAACTGAAAATCTGTGTAAAGAGCAGGCTAAATAATTTACACATGGTTAATATTGAAGTAGTGAGTTATTCCTTCAAGGCCAGCATTTCCTGGCTGCCCTTTTATGCTCGAATGAGTTCCTTTTCACACACTGAGAAGCCTTCAACGAAGCACGCAACCAGCAGTCCCACTTAGGTCTGGTACTGTCTAAAACAGCAGAGACATAAATCTTTCCCACAACCTCAGCACATATTTCCTCACTCTTCTCTTTCTTTCTCATTCATAAATACAGTAACTGGTCACACCATTCATATTCATCACTGTTTCATTACGAGTCACACTCTATAAAACAGGCAGAAAGTAGTGTTGGACTTCCTAATGCTTCCCAACTGGTTTTACTTCAAATCATAATTATTAATTTCTATTAGTTGTTTTAATATTTCATTTTGTTGGTTCAGTGTGAAGGGATCTTCTTCTGGCCAGTCTTGTCAGAAACCTCTGTAAGCTGTAACAATAGTACAATGATTAATGGCTTTAAACAGAAAGAGGGCACATTTAGATTGGACATCGGGAAGAACCTCTTCACTGTGCAGGTGGTGAGGTACTGGAACAGTGTGCTCAGAGAAGATGTGGATGCCCTATCACTGGCAGTCTTGAAGGCCAGGTTGGATGGGTCTTTCAGAAACCTGGTCTAGTGGAAGGTGTCCCTGCCCATGGCAGCGGGGTTGAAGCTAGTTGATCTTTTGGTACATTCCAATCCAAACCATTCTACTATTTCGTGAAAATAGTTCTTCCACTTCCTGTATTTGTGATTCTTACTAGCAAATAATTTCCAATGCCTGCATGAGGAGCTACTGAGAAGATATGACACATCATTTGGATCATAATACAGATGTGAAGAGGAGCTGTAAAGCGCATATTTTGCATTCTGTTATGTGTAACATGGATTTTAAGTATACAACCACCAACAAAGTTACATGTGTGCCTGCGTGGACTCATGGACATGTGAAAGGTTGTCTTAAACAGCCCAAAGGAAAAAAATCCAAAACACATTCATATGACTGCTCTTTGAGCTGCCCCAAGCTGGTGTTTATGACTTTTTAGTCCCCTGCTTTAGTAAAGCAGAATTCTTTATATGACAAATAATTCTGTAGAATGGATTGGAAACTCTTAGTGTACATCTTTTAAGTAGTCATAATCCTGATTTATAGAAAACATGTTTTGGCCTGCACCAGCTTAATGCCGCAATACTAGTGTCTAATTTCTCCTGGGTGTAATTTTCATTTGCTATAGGAGAGAAGTAAATGCTCAAAGGAATGAGTGAATCCATTCAACAAAAATGCATTCCACATGAATACTTTTACTGGCTGGAGATTTTTCTGCTGTGTCTAATTGGCCATGACATATTGTATTACAAATTTCCTTGATTTCAGCAGTTTTCATAGTTCTATGAATCTCTATTTGCTTGAAGATTTTTCTCTTTTGTTCTGTATTTCTTTTTTTCGAAGTAATTTTCCCTGCTGGCTCTTAGTTATAACTTGTCTTCTAGTTGCATTCAACTCATGATGCTCGATTACATGCCCATGTCTATTATCTGCTAAATAATGCATGCACACACATGCACACAGAACCCACAAGCCTGCACATACATGGAAAAGCAGAAATTATTCTGCAAAAACTTATGTCCTGAAGAGACATGTCAAGAGGGACTGACAAAATGTGCTAGTTTTCTGCAATTCTGTCTGTAGTTATATATCAGTAATTGTTTAAAGTTCTGTTATCTGCATCAGATATATACCTCTGTCTGCCCCTCAGTTATTAATGACTTGTTTGGCTGAGAGCCTTAGCAGAGAGAGCCTCTTCCTGCTACCTTCCTGATAATGGCTTCCCTAGATGAGTACTTACATGTTGGACAATCCCTGGCTGTGCTTGTAGAGTGTATGGAAAGCACTGACTGACTTCATTCATAAAACAAATATATTATCTGATATCCACTCAGGGTATTTCCTTGTTTATCCTTGCCATTGATCTTCAGCTTAATTATTTCTGTTGAACTAACTCTAGTTTCTTCCCAAAGAAATTACATATTAAACTTGTCCCTTCCAGCTATTCCTAGTCTTTCTTGTGCAGATCCCCAGTCCCTAATGAGATATTGCCTTCTTCTTGTACAAACACTCCTATAAATTCACAATTTGCTGTATCCATGTGTGTATTTTCTTAATTCTCTCTGAATTGCTGGATTATGTGTTCCCAACTTGTCTTTCTGCACTGTACTTTGGATAACCTGTTTCTGATCAATCTGAGAAAAATTGGGAGGCAAATTTCTAACGTAAGTTTTGGACCTTCCAGTTTTCTGTCTTCACCAGCTTTGGATATGTCCTTCAGGCTCAACTTTAAGAGCTCAAACATTAAACCCTGAGCTCCTCAGCATGAGTGCCTGCCAGTATGAACCAATAGGCTGTTCCAGAAACCTTTATAGGAGTTCCTGGTTATTTGGTTGGTAGCCTACAGGTGGTTCTATGAAAAATAAGAGTCTGAGTGTAACAACACGCAGTATTTTTAGGTAATTATCATATAAATGGCATTTATATGAGATTAGCTCAGCTGTTTAGAGCATGATGCTAACAAAGCCAAGGTTGTGTGGTAAATCCCCATATGGGCCATTAACTTAAGAGCTGTATTCAATGATCCTTGTGGGTCCATTTCAACTCAGAATATTCTGAAAATAAAAATTAAATTTAAAAAAAAATATTTTTTTTAAAAAAGTTATCTTTGTAATGCTTTGTGCCCGTTATCACTTGTTGGACAGCCTGTGTGACCACCACGGGAGGCAGGAGGTGAATTGGTACTGAGCTCTCACTGCTCAGTGAGCACCCCCAGGATGGTTCCTGGCACACTGTTGAAATTGGGATATGAAAGGAGCAGTGGAAAACCAGGATATGGCTGTGTAACTAAAGATTGTATTTGTAATCCATTTGCACAGGAGGATATAATTAATATTTCCTTGGCAAAGTTTTCTGCAATATTCTTCATTTTGCAAATCTAAACAGCATTTTGGCTCTCATGTTCCAATTACTTGGTGCAAATATGTTCTTTTTTTTTAAGGTCTTCTTTGTTGTTAAAAAAATGTATAAATCAAATGGTTTAATTTAGAATGAAATTTTCTTTAATATACCTTGATCTAAACACTGGATTTTGAACAAGTCTTCCATGACATTTGCAAACAATTGGAATAGGATGGAAAATAAATATTCGTCTTCAACAAAATACTTCTAGTGAAAAAGCAGAAAAGTGGGGTTTTTGTCAGAAAGAATTCTTTGCAGATGCAAGTTGAGATTTTGGAAACCTGGCTGTAAATGGCCCATGCCTTTACAAGGTAGAAAGAAGCCAAGTTCACAGAAAAAAAT
The DNA here is from genome assembly GCF_001522545.3 of Parus major. NCBI lineage: Eukaryota > Metazoa > Chordata > Aves > Passeriformes > Paridae > Parus > Parus major. The sequence continues at coordinate 67,882,477 of NC_031768.1, read as the reverse complement.
TAAAATAATGAGGGAAAGAAATGTTTCTCACTACTTGCAGTCCATTGTTGTGAAAGAATAATCATAGTCTTTCTAAGGAAATGTATGTTTTGCAATTAAAATCCACTTAATATAGTGATTTAGCAGCACATCAGCCTGTAATAAGCAGAAAATAGGAGGGAATTATCTGTCTTCTCATTGTTAGGAAGCCTTTCTTTCTGTACGTGAGAAGCGTGAGAAATTCTGGGGTGACTGCAGAGGACGGGTCATGTTTAGTATCCCATTCTGCTGCAGGCACCAGAGATTAGCTGACCTCCAAGGTCATATCTGATATTCTCAATAGACTGGAGAAAGATGCCCTGGCTGTGTAAAATGCTGCTAGTTATTGATATCTTCAGTTTTGGGGAACTTGGCATTCAAATATAACAAATTGGCTGATGAGAATCGAGAGTGAAACAATATTGTGCAAAACATCATTTTCCAACCACTAAAACACATCTTCTTATGCATGAAACCCTTGCCTGGGGTGGTGGTCAAGGAAGCAATTGTATGATAGCCTCTTTTTACCAGACAGCTCGCTTTCTAGCATGGTCAATTTTCCGTAGCAATCCATCACACTGAAGCACTGCTCCTCTGAGCCCCACAACACCATGGATAACTATGGCAGCAGGGAACCTAATATGTAATTACTACAATGACATCCTCCACCAAATTACATGAGCTGGTCACAAAGCAAGGTCACAGAAAATTAGTTATGTTCTTGCTGCCACAGTAAAAGGATGTCCAATGCCTGACACATTTTGCATTCTAAATCTTAAACTCTGCATCTCCCTCACAATTTTTTTTTTTAGTCTTCCAAATTAAAGTAATATTTTAACTACAGGGCTTTGAAATCAAGAGTTTATATGTTGCCTTTGAAAATATTAATGTACTTAAATGAGAAAAGCACTAAGAGGCACAAAATCTGTTTGTTCCTGTACACACAAAAAGTACATGAAAGCCTTTCACACAATTAAGTAGATTTATTGTTGTTGCTGTTGTTGTTGTTGTTGTTGTTGTGTGGTTTTTTTCTGGATAATAAAGAAAAAAGAAATCTAATAAGGGAATCAAACAAACAAGATGTTCTTTATGAAGAGAAGCTGATAATGAGTGCTTGAAGACTTCTGTTTTCTTTTTTTTATATTGATATGGAACAGCAGGTGATTTCTTTTAACTGTGAAGAGTACAGTAAATTAATATTGCCAAAAGGCATTGAGGAAGACACATTCCACTACTAATAAAATATTAATAAACATGTGAGTTTTTTGTCACATTAAATATTCTTCATATTTGCTACCCTAGAAGAAAAGCTGAGCGCACAGCTTTTAATCCAACTACCATCTAGTAATGAAATCTCATTTCAAGGGTTGAAAACAGTTTGGAGCAGAGGCAATTTTTAAAAGCTGCATATCCTTCTTCAGTCTTTTATGCAGAGTATAAGCCTGCTTGTTTGGGTGTGTGACTGTATGTGAGCACACCAGTTATAGAGATGAGAGTACTTGTAGCTGTGCAAAAAAAAAACCTGAACCTGTCAGGAAAACAAAAGGTTTAAGCTTCAAAGGCAAAAGAATTCTTCACCATTGTAGGGTAGTTTCCTTGTATAATGTGTGGGCTCAATCCTTATCCACTGTCTGCTTTCCAAATCTATAATGAATTTGTAACAAATAGCTGTAGCCAGCTCCAAACACAAAAGCAGGAGAATTTCTCTTTATCACTGATCTTTTCATTATTTGCTGGAAGAACATGTCTCACTGACCGCTTTAGAGAGACACCCTTCCAAATATCTTATCAGAAGACCTTGCGTGGGATGCTCATAGGAGGAGGAACATGCAAACTGCAAACACCTGTAAAACATTTGGTTTGGGTGATGTACCTTTCTCCCAAAGTAAGGGATTTGGTTTTGCAGTCAGTTGCCTTAACCATAAAATCATTGTCCTTCCTCATCCTTTACTCTCCTGCCCCATTGACTGACAGCCTCCCAGTAGCATTGGCCAACCCTCTCATCCAGTGGTGTGCTGGGAGACATGGGTTTTCCACATCTGCAGCAAACCCTCAGAGTTCTGCACAAGAACAATATGCTGCAAAGGGTTGTTTCTCACTGCTCATCCTGGATTTATTCCCTGAGCATGATCCAGCCTGTGGGCTGAGGGAGGCAGTGCTGCTGAAGTAAAGAAAAATATTGAAACCTTTCAGCTAAAAAGAAACAGAGAAATCTAATAAAGTGATTAGGGAATGGGGGGCGGGGGGGGATATTCTAAGTTATTAAAGTGTATTTATGTGACACATTTATGAAAGTGGGATTTTCAATAGAAAGTGTCTGTTCGTCCTTAGCAGCAGTGCCATCTTGGCCAATATATCACTTTTCTAGTTGAGGTGCAGTTGGGGTGCAGATGTCCCTCTATCCCTCTGAGAGGCTGCCCCTGAGTATGGATGTAGCCATGCCTAGACACACACAATTAGGCTATGGTAGTGTCTCATAACCTCTTGCCCATCAATCATGGGGGTTACCCTGGTGTCACATCCTCTGGAGAGCTGCAAATGACTGCAGTGATAGAAAGAAAATAACTTGAGAAAATGTGCTTTCTCCCCAGGCTGAGCTGGGCTTTGAGCAGGACGGCTTCCCTCTCTCTTTTCAGGGATCAAAGAGGGCCTGCCTACTTTGTAATCTACTGCTTCTGCCGCCTTGAGAACGCAGACACACATTGCTTTGTGAATCATAAAACACACAAAGTCCAACCTTGATTGCTTTTCTCTGTTTCTGTGGTGTTAAGCTCAGAAGAATGCCCCACAGGGAACCTGGTTTGATTCCTGGGTACAGTTTGCATGTGGCATCTGGGACAAGTAGGCTTTCAAAGCCCAGCTCTTGCAGTGCAAGCACAGTATAGTGAGTACCCTACCAAGAGTCCTGTGTGTTGAACTGGGCTGTTTTTCTCTTCATGGAAGATAGGAAAGGGTTTTCACAGCATAATAAAACATTTGAAAGCTGGAAAAACCGCATCTGTTTAAAGAACACCTTTTCCTAGTAGTGACTGAACCATGAAGATTGACAAGTTTGAAATCCTTACTCCGGAACTATAATTTCTTTTGTCATACACTCCCTATTTGTACATCTTAGAGCTTTGATTTTGTCACACATGAGTTATTTTCGTGCTCAAAAAAACTTTTAAGAGATTTGTTCAAGATTATGTAATAAATAATTGATTTGTCCCTGATACTGTATTTTTAATCTAGCTGTGTTTGGAGCACACCAAATACACATTTTGAAAAAGTAGCAAGCATTTTAACCTACTGCTGAAAGCAGAATGAATCTCAGCTTTTTGTGAACTGTGTTTTCACTAACTTCAGGACAACAAAGTGTTACATTCCAATAGTGACCAGTCTCCTGTAGGGCATTTCAGAAGAAAAAGTTAAGGACAACAGAAAGCAGTATTTCATCCCAAAGACTGGGAGTGATACAGCCAGTCACTCTCACTGACTACAGACCTTTTATATTTCTCTTCCACTCCTTTAGGCTTGGATTTCCCTTATTATCAGGGGATACTCCACAGATTCTTTACTGGTAACCAGAGAGGGAATGAGACATTATTGATGATACCCTTTTAAAGAAAGTGTGAGGAGAAAGAAGAAAAAGCCTTCTATTTTGTTGGGGTTTTTTTATTAACTTTTGCCTGTTTTTTTAAAATAAAAACATTTTTCTGTTTCAGACAGAAAGCAAAGTGGACCCAATGGTATAATATCTGGAGATCCTATTGGGCTTCATGTAATACTAAAGCTATAAACCTATCTTTGCTTTAATTAAACTACTAAAGCAGTTAATCTTTTAACCAGAAAAATTGTTGCTCTGAGGTGAAAGAAAGGAAGGGAATACGCAAAGACCCCATGACCAGTTAAGTCCCTCACCTTTAATTATTTAGTATGCCATAGCATTTATGTGAAGTTTGGAATTTTTACATGTCTGTATGTCAGAGGAGTTGTGAGCTATGGCAGTGTCTTGGGGGCTCAAGCAGAGGACACAGCTCTCATGTCCCTTTGGTCTTGGCTTTCAGGCTCTGCTTTGCTGCATCCTTCTTCCAGAAGGACTTCCCTTTCTTGGTGGTGTGGAATGCAAAGGTAGCTCAGGTTGCCATGGAAATCTTAATTTTGACTTCAGTGGATGGTTTGTTGGTTAAGATTTCCATCTTTAAAATGACATTAATTTTTCAAAGTGTAGTTATTTACATAAAGATATTCCTTTTGAAATGTTTGAACAGTTCAGTAGACATTGTAGGGATCTAATTCTGAGTAAGAGTTTCATGCATTTGGGTATAATGATTAAAGACAAACTACAGAAGGTGACCTCTATTACTCTTGATTGTTTGAAGGGCCACATGTTGGTTTCTCAATGTATTTTCATAATTAGGTGGACACCCATGGATTTTCCTTCAGGTTGGTGCCATCCCGTAGGGATGTACTTATTGTCTTTGGAAATTATGACTCTTAGCCTGTTGGGGTGCTAACAATGAAAATCTAGAGAATTTTGCTTGTCATCAGTTTTATACTTGTTACAGTTTTGACAGAAACTGCTTTGAAAATCAAGCAGCTCTACAGCTCTCAACAACAAGGCTCAAGTGAAATATTTTTCACAGTTTCAAGAGATGTAAAACTGTGACTTTTGGTAATTTCTCAATGTAATGTTTTGTATGGTAGCAGCATGACCCATGTCCCAGTCATTAAAAATCACAGAAACAAAATTGCTGTGGCATTTTGGAAATGCAAAGATTAGACCTGAATGTTGGAGTCTGAGATACAGTGTGTGCCCTTGTTTCTGATACTTAGTTATAAGATCCAGAAAAACACTGAATTTCATATAACATGAAATTCATGAGCATGTTTTCATGGTGATACATGAAAACAACTCTTAAAAATAGATAGAAAAAGCTTAAAGTGTAAATGCGTACATTAGAAAGTTTTCTTAAGTCACTGGGTGAAAAAGTTAGTTTAGAGAACAGGAGACCAGATGGAGAATTTAGGGTGTTATCTCTTGTCCTTCTTTCTTCTTCATGTTCTTCTTCTAGAGGTTTTTGGGTAATAGTAAGTGATTGGTTAGAAAATGCCACAATGTAGCACATAGATGATGGGTTATTGGGTCATTAAGAAAAATAATATACATGTCTACTGTTAATTGGGTAAAAATAGGTATAAAGATAAAAGAACTGTGTAGTTCGGGGCCATTTTGTGCATCAGACACGAAGTGAGCCACAAGGCCTTGTTTGTACCATCAGAAGAAAGAAATGTACCAGATTACAAACATTAACCTTGTGTAGCCAGCCTGGAGAGACCTGTTAAGTTTTGTGATGACCTTCTAATAAACATGAGAAACAAGATTCTAACGAGCTTGGGAGTTTTATTCAAATCATAAGAACTGAAATAAGCAGGGCTCCCCATGAGGGAGGAGCCCTAAAGAATTCAGTCCAAAGGAGACTGAGAAATCCAGGAAGAGAAAGAAAAACACAGAAGTGCAGCAAAATCAGAGAAAGAGAAAAAGGATTTTTTAGAGAAAAGCTACACCTGAAGAGACACAAAGTTCTCATTTAAATTCAAAGGACAGCTAGTAAAAATTGTCATTTTTTTAGATCCCATGGCTCTTTTTTATGAAAACTGAGTTTCATCCCTTCAATTGAGACAGAAAAGAAACAAAAATTCAACTTCTATAAAAAATAAGACTGACTTCTTAAATATCAGCAGTTTGTAATTTATAAGAGGCCATACCTATCTCCAGTACCACTCATCTAGGTGGTACCCACCTACAAAGCAGCACCCACCTTCTTTAGAAACAGAAAAAACAGGAATCAGAAAAATTGTGGAGTGAAAATAAGGCTGGAGGGAAATGGGGAACACAGCTAAGAGGTGTGAGATAGTGACTCATTTGTCTAAGATGTTTTTAAGGTTAATTCTGTGTGGACACTCAAATCCTGTTCAATGCATGATTGGAGGGCATGAGCCACATCAGCACAAAGTGGCTTTTCAAGCCTCAGTCATGGGTTTGACTGAACACACTGATCTGGAAGGCCATGTCACTGTCAGACCTATATTCACTGGAGGTTTGCAAAAAATGAACCTCTCCTCCAATACAGCAAGTTGAGAATGCTCATTGCTCTCACTTGCCAGTGTTTTTCTGGATGGGAATGTCCTGTAGCACTGGATATTTCTATAATCCATCCATCTGCATAGCTGGCATCATGTCTCATTTTTGTGCCTTCCCCACTTTATGTGCATTCTCCCAGCTTGCTTTTGGAAATTTAGGAGCAGGCTGTGTGTGTTCTCGGGAATGCATGAATGCATAATCTGTGTTTGCTGTATTTCTAATGCTCCCTGACTGCTTCTCATGTTAACCTAGTTTGAAGCAAATACTGCATGTCAACACAAAACTGGTGACTTCGATGTCAAAAATCTGTAAGGACAATATATAATCTCCAAATTCACTTCTGAACTACAGACTATGCTGTGAAAATCAGAGGGGTTATATGAAGTTTATTGAAACATAAGGGCTCGAAATCCTTAATAATGTCCACAGACTGATGTTGATATTAAGTGAAGTGGCATATGAGCTTTATTAACTTTTGTATAACAACAGCCCTCTGCCACAGCGTGATCTTTCAGTCTTACCTTCTTCTCTGTCATCATGTGTTTATGAAATTGCCACGGACATTCTTCCCCCGAATCATATCATGAGCCACCAGATGAAAGATTATTGCAGGAAAGACGATTAGGAAAGGAGGATCTTGAGTAGTTTATATGAGCCATGGACATTGCTGATAGGATTTATTTATATTGAAAATAAATTGTCTTTACTTTCTGCAATCTTACTAAAACAGACTCAAAATGATTGTGCCGTTTAAGTTTAGATAAGCAGGTAACCTTTTTTAAAACCACAGTTGTGTAATGGGTCCTACATTGAAGTTCCCTGTAAGTGATCAAAAGCCTGAACAAATTAAATACTATTTTCCAAAGGACTGAAATGTATTTAAATTTCAGAGAATTTTATTGAACCTAGTGTACATTCTTTTTCCTCCACTCTCTAAGCACAGGATTTGGCAAAAAAATAACTGAATTGTTGACTCAATGGACGTCTGATCTAAGAAATTACTCTTTCTCTTGTTCATGGCCTTGGATTCACTAGTTCATGTTCACTTAGACGCAAGAAGTGATTAATTTAGAACTGATAATTAAGGGAATGTTTCATAATCTTAGAGTAGACCTGTCTGGTGTGACAGGCTGCACAGCTCTGACAACTGGTACCTATGACATTGATTGGCATTGCCAGTATATGTAGCTTGAACGGCCTTGTACTCCATAGGTTTTCAAAGCTCCATGTGATTAATTTGATGCCCCTGACTGAGGCAGTTGAGGGTAAGTGACCTCACTGTTGCTGACCACAGATCACTGCAGTGTTGGTTTGGTTTTGGGGATTTTTAGAAAAACTGTAAAAAATTGAAAGGATAACTGGACGAACTGTGGCAACGTGGCAGAGTCCTTTTCAGTCTGGTGCATAAAATGTACAAGTGTGGCTGTGTGAGGTGGAAAGATTTCTGAATAATATTGTGGTGTGCCAGACCTGTGCCCACATAGCACAGCTAGTCATGGACGGTGAGTTTTTAAAAGGTTTTCAGAGCCTGGCAGAGACTAAAACTGAATTTGCTCTTTAAACATTGAAGGGTCAGAGCTAGAGAATTGCTGTGGTTAAATTGTGGTATTTTTTGAATTGCAATACATTTGGGAAACTAAATGAAGCAATACACCAATATCAGAATTAGTTGTGTAATTTTTTATAATTGCTTTGCTTATATGAGAAGAATGTTTAATTCAAATTATATATTCTTAAGAGAATCCCCTGAGGCAGCTACTGGCAGAGACCTCCACTGAAGACAGTCAGTGTGCACAATACCACAGGAAATTAGAAAAATTTATTCAATCACTGTGGTTTTTCACAGGACATATAATATTTTTTAAAACTAAATAACTAGCATATTTAGAAATATAGGAAAAGCAGTGGAAATGGAGTCTTCACACATAGGGTGGCAAAGACATTAAATAGAAGGAATTGTGTTAAAGTGGGAAAAAATTGTCAAAACTAAGACAGAAAACAACATTATCTTTGACAAAATTAACCACAGTTAATTATTAACTCATAGGCTGTAATGCCCCGACAACATTTTTTGTAAAACCATTTTCATTCTCCATCATCTATTTTCACTTGGTGTGAAAAATGATGCATTATGAAAAATGGTGGAGTCAGAAACCACGTCCTGATCTCAAACATCTATCTGATTCAACCCAAAAATAAAAATTACTTTATCTATTTATTTACTTACTGCCCTAGCTACATTGCTGTGTTTTTCCCCAGTGCTATTACCTGGTGTCAGCTACTGCCAGAGCTTCCCCATGTCCTCAGCACTCCTTGGGGCTCCACAGACAGCTTCCTCTCCCTCCATTTCTCTGCTCTCAAAACTTGGGAATGACAAGTTCTCACATTGTGTCCTGAAAGCTATCAAATGCTATTTAGTCAGAGGTCTGGCAGGCTGAGGCAAGAAATGTGATTTAAAAATAAAAGAAAAAAATCCAGGAAATATCTCCTGGCTATGCAATCCCAGTTAACCGCGAAAGAGCACAAGGTTTTTGGGAGATGCTTGGCTGGTACCTGCTCCACACAGCTGCCTCTGAGCACGGTGCACCGAGACCTGGCAGTGATGACAGATGTTCAAGGGCAAAAAAAATCCCTGGAGATTTCAGGGGAGGATGAAGAACGGTGGAAGTCCCATGAAACGATGAGGGTCACCAAGACTGTGTTAATAAGGGCCTGTGCCAGCAATCTGGGAGGGGGTGTTGGACCCCCTGCACAGGACAGGTTACACTGGTGGGGTTTGGGGATTTAAGAAGCCCCCAGACACATTTTTTTTCTGAAACACACAAATGTGCCCAGCTTCTGAGTTGCTGCTGAAATGCCTCATACACAGCACCTCCAAACCCTGGTCCCATGTCAGGAGCATGAAAGGCCCCCAAGACAAAACTGAAAGGGGAACAACACATGGCAGGTCACAGTTTGAGATGGGGAAGCAAGGACAGGCTTGGAAAGTCTCAGACCTTGTAGTCCTGTAAGATTTCCCTGGTGTTTTTATGGGAACAAGGTGCTCATGCTTTTAACTCTACCTGGGAATTATATGTTTTGCTACAGATAAGTAGACTGTTGTAAAACAAATCCATCTTTGAATCCAGCATGCATGCTCAAATTTAAATAGCCATAGCATGTATTCCCCAGGCTTTATAAAATGTGAGCAGATCCAAAATAATTCTCATTTGCATGATTCTATGTTTTGTAAATGAAGATGCTATAAAGCATTGGTGTTTCTTAAAGACTAGGTGAATTTTTTTGGAAACACACGATCCGGTGTTTTGTAAGCTGAAATATTTGTGTATTTGTGTTGTCATAGCCATGGGTGGTATAAGGATATAAAAAGGCAAAATATTTACAGGGAAAAGGAACATTATGTTTGTGTGCATATATATGTATATATTATTTATTAGAATATAGGTCAGAATTGGGGGGAAAAAAACAAGCAATGTTTCAGACACATAAGATCTTCCTCAGGGCTGATATACATGTCATAAGCTTTGAACTATATTTAAACTACTTTGAGCTTAAGTTGATTATATTAATAGTTAGATGATGTAAAGGAAAAAAAGTCCTTGGTACTTGAAGACTAGAGGTTTATCTTCGATAAGTGAGACCTGAAAAAGGCATTAGTTCTTCTAGGACAAAGAAGGAAAAGTAATAACCAGCTGTGAAATAGCAAGCGTCTATCTGGGATTGAGCAAAATTGTTATGTGCCATAAAGTCACCTTCCTCTCCAAGTGCATAATTTTAAGTGTCCACTTGAGTTGTGAATTTCAGTTCCCAGACTCAGCTTTTGAAGGTATTTTTAAGACTTTTGTGGGGCCATGGACTGAGGAGTTAGAGATGGAGTGGCTATTCTGTGAAAACAGATTTCCCACTGACAACTGGGTATTTCTGTTCTCTGTCAATTATCTAAAGCATCCTCCTTCTAGTGTAGAGTGGCTCATTTTTGGGAGGGTATCCAGTGCACTGGGTAAAAGGAAGCAAATCCAGGGCTGTAGGATGCCCAGACTGTTAAGTTTCTGGTGTGGAAAGCAGTTACTGAAAGATCTACTGAAAGATCTCTGGCACCATTCTGACGACATTGACAGATTTGAGGTTTAGGCGATCTCTTACATGGTGCTGCATTTTGGCCTTCAAGGAATTTGTTTCTGATGTTAAGATTGATAAGTTGAGAGGGTTGTCTGATTGCCAAGAAAGGCAGTAGTGGGAAAAGTTAATTTATGATTGTCCCAACTGTTTGTTGATTTTCCCCCTCCCTCCTTTCCCAGATGTTTTGTGATGAATAGAAGCACATAACCATTGGGGTTTACATTTTGTATTCTGTTTGTATGTGCACTGTCCAAGCTCCAAAACCCAAGTGCTTGTTGAGAGTAGGAGCAATTTTCTTCAGAAAATTTAGATTGGTGAGGTGCATGTTGCCGGAGTCCTCAGAGCAAATCAAGGTTGATATAACCATGACTGGTTTGGTGTATTTGCAAAGCCTCTTGGATTTGTGTAGGTTGGACTGCTGCTCTGTGGTGGCTGAAAATGTTTAAGCATTTGATGTTGTGGTAAAACTGACCCAGATGCAAAGCCATATATACAGTTGGGTTAGAAAGGAGCAGAAAATGAATTGGGAACAGCTGCCCTACCTACAGTATTTGTTAATGACAACGTAAGAAAGTCTGAGAAAGAGCTGGGAAAGTCTTATTTCTTAAATCCCACACCTTTTGGCCTCCTTTATAAAAAGCTTTGTTTGTTTTTTAACCTGGTTTTATAGTTCAGTCCTTTTTTTTTGTTTTTTTTTCCCCTAATCTTGGGCACAACTTCATTGTCCATGAGAGCTGTTTTGTCTTTGTGTCCCTTTGTTAAGTGCAAACCAGAAGTGAAGTGGATAAAGTTGAGATCAACGTAGGTGTCATTTCAGATTACCACTTTCAGCGCTGCCTGTAAGGTTGCACAAAGAATAAAAACAAAGTTAAAAGTGTTTGAAGATGGAATTGGGGGACCTATTTTGGCAGAGTCACATTTAAGAATAAATGCTATAGAGAGTGTCCTGAATTTCAGCCATTTCTCATCTGCTGTGATATGGGGCCAGACCTTCCACTTCCTGTCAAAGACTACAGTGGCTCTCCAGTGGTTTATCCCATAGGTGTCTGCCCAGCCCCTTAGCTGCAGCTCAACTTCTGGTCTCCCAGAAAGAAGCATTTCCATTGCATCTCTGTTGGAAGACATTTGCTTCTTGCTTTCTCCAGCCATGAACAGCTCACAAGAGGTACCACAGGTCCTGCTTCTGTGTGGAGGTTTCCCAAAAACAGTGGTCTCCTAATCAAAATTTCTCCTAACAATGATTCATTTAAACCTAGCAGGCCATTTGAGGACAACTTAAACACACCAAAATTGGGAAAGATTTATATTGAGGAAAACCTCTGACTAAAATGAGCCTACCTCTGCCTGTAAAGCATTCATAAAAGAAATTTAAATACATGTCAGCAGCAATACTAAATATTGTTACTGGCATTACTATTAGTGTAAGCAGAGCTAGTATGTATAAAACAAATATCCTTTCTGCTATGGTGGGCTAACAGCCTTTGTCTAATTATTAATATTTTCAGTTGAGGGAATTTTGATATGATGAATTGCCTATTACTTGATAAGACACTTTGGATGCAATTTAAATTCAATGTCAGTTCCGCTTTAATAATAGGCTACATTTTCACCATTTTTTAAATTTACCTGCTCAGTCCTACACATTTACTATAAAGTATGGAAAGAACAATAAAAATCCAGAAGCTAATCACACCCTGGACTACTGCTACTGCCTAAAGCTTTGTTACTTGTCACAGCTGGCATGTTATATATGGGAGGAACTAACAGCAGTCATAGTGCCAATAATTCTCTATTTTAAAAAAGTAGGTATTATGCAAATAATTTGTTTAACTCTCTAAAATGCTCCCTTTTGCATTATATCTAGGTTATTGTACCTCATTGATTCCCTGTTCTTGTGTAGATGCAGTGTTCACTATCTATCATTTTAACAAATATGTTCAAAAGTCTACAAGATCCATGTGGCTCATATGAGTCCAGTTCAGCCCATGAACTTCTGTTTAGTTCCTCTTTCCACCTCTGCAAGGGTTGTGATAATTTTTTTTCTGAAGGAAAAATTATTTATCAATTTAAATAAATTTTCTGATGTCTTCCAGAGCTTAGCAAAGGACTTAAAATCATTCTCCTAGGAGAGTGACCATGGAGAAAATAATGATGTGGATATTTTCTAAGATTGTAAAGAGTGGTTGCATTTTGTTGGTAGTAATGCAGGGGGAAGAGAATGGATTGGTTAAACAAGGGGCATGTTGTGGTCAAGTGAAAGAGTGGTTTATTCTCAGTATAGCCTAAGATAGAAACAGATGAGACTAGGAACTAGTACAAGTTTCCTTCATGCTTGTGTACTTGATTAGTCATAGAGAGGCTGAAGAAGTGCTGCAGCATGGGATGAGGTGCTATAATTGCAGTGGGTAGCCCAAGAGGAGGAACAACTTCAAACAAAAACTGCAATATCAGGAAAAATAATACTCTGTGTTTTGGAACATTTAAATTCTGTGTTTTTCTGATGCAGCTGTAGATTGTGTTATACCTGTGGCTTCAAATGTTTCCTGAAGGAAGCAAGGACTGAGTGCAGGGGAGGCTGCTGCCAGGTTTCACTGCAAGCTGCAAACAGGACTAACCTGGTCCTGGGGGGCCAGCAGCACACTTCAGCCTTGGAGCAGCACTGCCTTTCAAGGAAAGCCCTAGGAGGATGTGAGGGTTAAGCATTTAACCTCGCAGCTGGGAGGCTTTATTTGCCATCTGGCTGCACAATTGGGCAGCATTCAGTTTGTCCTAAGGCAATAAACCTCTGGGGAAAGAGCCACCCTGAGGTATTGCAGCAGGAGGAGAGTTTTGTTGCCCCAAGGGCCAGGACCTGCTGCAGGGACAGACAGACAGTGGAAGTGTACCACACTAGGATCAGAGTAGTGGGGAGCCTTGTTGAACCTGGCTGGGGGGAGCAGGAGGGACAAGAAGCTCTTTTTGCCCTGTTCAGCATGGCTTGTGCCCTCTCCCTAGCCGTGGTGCAGGTCTGGTGGCTACCTATAGTCCCCTGCACGCTGCTTCCACAGATGAGCCTTGCACTGTGTGTGCCTTGAGCACAGATGCTGTTTGAAAGGAGCCTGCTGGAAGGTGGAGTTTTAGCTTTGAGGTGTGGGTGTCTGCCAGCTCAGAGTCAACTCTGATTCACTCACTGTCATCAAAGCATTGACTTTTTAACCTGTTCTAGACTAATTGAACAGAAAACACACTTTCTAGACTGCTTTCCCCAGCAGAAGATGACTCGTTGTCTTATGAATTTAGGACTAGGGTGCAGTCAAATTTTTGATGTTGTACCCTTAAGAGGAATACACCTTGCTTTGGGACTGCACACCTTCCCTCTGCTTATTGAACAGGTGCCTGACTCGATGAAGGATTATGACTTGAGCCTCATTTAATTCCAAAGACTTGGTTCACAGATAAATATACTTATTTGGCTGTGTATTCTTTACTTTTATCTCTTTATAAGATTCTTTTTCACAGACAGACCATCTTCCTAATAACACCCACGCTTTAATGACAAACATGTATAACAGGCGAACTGAGGAGCACTGTACCAGTGTGAACCAAGTGCAATGTCTGAAGGTCTAATCATTTTCTGAAGAAGCTTCAGTCCACTGCAAAGGTCAATCTATTAACACATTGACAAGTGCAGGGCTGGACAGAATCCACAGCAAACTAGGGATTTGTTTGTGGTTCCCTCCCAGCACTGCTGTCCACACTTACCCATCCACTGACTCCACCAACCCTGCTCACTGTGAGCAGAGGAATCACAGCCAAGCCCTCAGAGGGGCCAAGAGAAGCACAGCAGTAGTGTCGTGGGCAGCAGCAGTGGGGCAGGCAGTGCTGTCACAGAGCTGGCTGCCTGCATGGGATCTACCCAGGAGGACAGGAGGGGCAACAGACAGGGGAATGTTGCAAGTCCAGTTTGAGCAACTGGAAACATGCTACCCTGACAAGGAGGTGCAGATTCTTCCATAGCCACTGTTGCTTTTCCCTACGAGCATCTGGCACTCAAACAGCCCTGCAAGAAGCAGATGACTGCACAGGTTTGCAGCTCCAGGGCAGCCTGTGTGTCAGTGCAGCAGTGCTGGTGCTCTCAGGTCACCACAGCACCAGGCATTGCGGTGGGACTCTTGGCTGCCCTCCTTACTCCAGCACCTGCTGCTTCAGCAACATACCAGGTGTTGGAAAAAGTGGCTGCATTTAAGCCTGCAACCTGGCATTTCAGTCTCGAGAGACAGAATTTTAGGGATTTTTAGGGATTTTAGGGGGCTTGCCTAAGCAGCCGTTGCACCATTTTTTGCAGGAATGTGTTGCATGCACTGGTTTGTGTGCACAATACAGCACCACAACCTACTGGGCTATGAGGGAACTGTGGGGCTGAGTTGGTACCAGGTTACACTGCCAGAGGGTGACTGAGATGAGATTATATCCTAAGACCCTTTTGGAAGTCTTGCTCCTACCTTGTATTTGCTATGAGCTTTCCAGCCTCCTTGAAAAATAAGTGGATGCTAATTTTATGTTCCACTCCTGCTGTTTGAGTGATGCTGAGGTGCTGTGGCAGGCTATGAATGGGTGCTGGGTTCAGGAGAGCTGGCAGAAACTCCCTAGAAGATTTGCTTCCTTTGTTTCTGTTGTGACAACATTAACTTTTGTCAGAAACCTGCTTGTTCCAAGGTTTTAGGTTGCTAAATATTGATGATGTCTGCACATTTATGGTGTTTTGAAGCGTCTGGCCTCCCAGCTCCCTGCTCTGGAAGGACTGTCACTGCTTTGAACCTTGCACACAATTTAAGAAATCAAACAAGAGTGGAAGAGTCATGGCAACAAGTCACTAGACACAAAGGTGGTAGGATCAAAGAGAATCTCTCATCTGCTTTCCTGCCTATGACCTCACATAAACACCTCGCTCTTAGATACTGGCTGCACAGACGCGTAAATTATTCAAAGCAACAAACAAATTAGATACTGTACATGCCAGAAGAGGAAGAGAGGTAGCAACAAAAGTCTTAGCTCTGAGAATTGTTTGGGGCAATGGAAGAAAGGAAAGTCAGTAAAATAGTTAGTAAAAACAGATATCAAGCTAAGCTAATAGATACAAATAGAAACCACATGTAACTATGGCCATAAGGACCCAAATGCTGTGCCAGAATTAATCCCTGCTTCTGCAGAAGTTAGTGTTGAGCTTTCTAGAACATGATTTAATCTCCCAGCTTTTCACAGGTGTAATCTTTGCTGCTTTTGGAAAGGAGGATGAGGGAGTTAAATGCAAATTGTGGCAAGTGTGAGGCATAGCCACCTGAGTGTGAAGAAACAAAGTTGTGCCAGCTAGGCCAGGGGGACTGTGAGGAGATGTAGGAGGGGATGACACTGTAGGTATAGGAAGGCATTCACAGGATCAAAGGGTGTTCCAATAATTGATTCATTAACTAATGAAGCCCCAGCTAACACCACTCTGCATTAGGTCCATGAGACACAGGGGTTTAGCCCATTGCCTGCAGCAGTCAAGCAGTGAGGAAGGATTCCCCCATGCACCCTGCCAGGCACCCCTGCCTTCACCACACAGCTGTTGTGTGCTTGCTTTCTGGGCACAGACCCAAATCTGCTCTCTCTGAAGTGTTAAAGGTGCCAGTGCAGCTTAATTCACCGTGGATGCTGGTCTGAAGTGGCACAACTTCAGGACACAAGTCCTGCCATAGGTGACTGATTAGTCCCCCAGGTCCAAGTGATAATTAGATGTGAAGATTTTCCTCGAGATCCAACTGGAAAAGCCCCTGGGAACTAAAGGCAGATTGTAGCCCCTTGCCACAACTGCAGACATGGGATGGCTCCATGGTGTTTCCTGCTCTCCAGTTATGGCAAGCAGTCTTTCAGCTGGATGGAGAATGTGGGTGCCTGCCTCAAGTATTGGGGCTCACTGTTAATGTGCCTGGGTGGCATATCTCTAACATGGCTGGCATCAGATTAGATGGACCAGAGGTCTGTTCGGGTCTCAAATGTTTGCTCAGCAAATTTGGTTTAGGAAAAGTGGTCCAGAAGGCCACAGAACTGAACTGCAAAGCAGCATCTCCTGTTCATTTTTCTTCTGTTTGTCACTGTGTCATCTTTAGATTTTAAAACTGGATGACACGGGCTTCTATTGCTTGTCTTGCTGGACTTCCTGAGTTTTGAGTTGAGCTGTCAGTCTCAGCCCTCATCAGAAATATTTTAAAGTCTTATATTTAACTGCAAATTTGGAACAGTCTCTACTTTCTTCAATTGTAGTTCACAAAAGCATATGATGGCAATTTTTTCAGAACAATTGATTTCTGATTGCATGAAAAGTGAAAATCAATCATTTGCCCCAACTAACCTTTTAAATCAAATTGGGTTTCCAAATATAGTAATCTTTTTCAGATCATGGTTTGCATATTGTCTGCTTTAAGCAGTGCTTCTTGAGTGGTCCTTATTTTAAAATAATCCACACTCCACTTGCAGTTTTCTAATGTGAAGCCTTTTTTTACTGAAAATAGAGAGGCTAATGATTTTTTGGTTAAATTTAAAACATGCATGCAGCCTGAGATTCATGTTAGTGAGAAAACCATCTTTAATATTATCACTTTGCAAAGAATGCTTCCCTTTTGGAAACTTTCTTTTGTTTACCAAATGACCCAGTTTATTAAATGAACCTTTTTTTTCCTTTGCACAAAATGGATACCTTCCTCTGTAAGTTTTGTAAGATTTGCTTAGGTTCCTGTGCTTCAGAAAATGTTATACAATTCATGAGTTCAGCATACAGTGACCTGAAATATTCTTTACTGTGTCACATCCTCGCTGCAACATTAGCTACTTGTACAGTACATTTTGTGCAATGTAAGCATGAGCCTATGCCCTCAAACAAACACGAAGGGTCATACCAGATGTCCTGGACCTTCCAGCAATTTATGTTTTACAATATCATATTCTTAGTCAGTGCTTAATCATGAGTACATAGATCTTAGATGACCTTGAATTACTTCCATTAAAAAATAATACGTAGTTTATTAGAGTACATCCACCTCAATGAAATATAAATCCAACTAGTTAATTGTTGGCTCAGGCTTTTGCGTGTGGCTAACTGTACCTTTGTTCATGGCTAATTCCACAGTTCTTTTTGTGTATTTAATGGTTCGTTTTTTTTCTCGTTTGTATAAGTTCTCCAGGCAGCTAGAGGTTACCATTTCTGCAGGTGGAGAGGGCACATCCACCTGAAATGGCAAGGTGCTGAGGACAGGAGGAGTACCTGAGGCCACACACATTCCCTTCAGCCTGGCTTCCTACGGACATGAGTCTCAGACAGTCACACAGTGTGTCGGTGGTTCTTGTAGTTCCTTCAAACTCTGAATTTGACAGGGGGTTAAGAACTTTTAAATCTCTGCAAATTTCCTGAAAGTAAACATCTCTGTAGAGGGAGACCTACCCTGTAAATGTTTGAACAGAGAGAAAGGGAAAATTATGAGCTCACATACTGTTAGGCACCAGAGGATCTGCATGGGACAGGGCTCTTAATGAGTATCCCAGCTGTGAGAAAATGTTGTGCTTTACTCCATCACTGCAGAACCAGAGGTGCAGAAAAAACCCAGTTGTCCTCTCCTTTGCTCACGAAATAGCATCTGTTGTAACTATGACCACCGTTGTGATAGCTTTAGTTTCAACTTACATACAGAAGCTTTCTTTTGGAAGGCAACAAGATTCATTTTTTATTAATACTTATTTTATGCATTTCCCAGTTTGGCAGCAGAAAATGCATATTCATTGAGACTACTATAAGAGGGAAAATTGCTTATTTTATCTTTCAAAGATTAGATCCCCTCAGTCAATCAGATGATTGAAAATGCATGCTTTTTTGGGTTTTGTTGTTTTTTTTTTAATCCCATAACATCCAATTAATTTAGTTTAATATCTTGCATCTAATCATACGATGTATCTTCCTCATGGGTGGAAACTAATTTGTGCTTTACCAAAACATGAAAATAAGGGGCCAGTCATTTCATTCTACCCTATTTTGTTCTAAAACACAGCTGGTGCTGCTGGTCAACAATTATATTCCTCCCAGTTGAGATAGCAGTCAAACTGGTCAGTCACAAGAGGCCTGTTCAGTACATTGTGCCTGCTTTCATAGTTTTTGATTCATAGCTTCTTTCATAGCTTCATTTTTCTTATTAAATATTTATAGTTAAGAGAATAGACTTTTAAAATGAAATTGCTTGCTGTGATTTCACCTAATGGCTTCATGCTTTAAGAGAATTAATCCATGAAATATCTTAGATTTAGGGAAGATTGTCTCCTTAGGGTAAAGCTCAACTCTTGTGAATTGCATTTGATAACATCAGGGACTTATAAGTCTTGATAAAACTTCTGCTTCAGAAGCTTTCTGACATGGAACAAGCAGACCTTGTTTTGTCAGACAGAATAAGTGATGAAAGGTTTTTATTTTTACAGAGAGTAAATTCCTGCAAATTTCTTACATCAAGTTATGATATGCTGATATCCTCCGAAGATGTGACATTTTATCCAAATCTGTACTTTATTCATATACATGTATGAATAAAAGTCAAGAAATCTACAATGCTAAACTTGTCAAAAATCATCCAGAATAAGTGGGTTCTCTATGTACAGTGACATCACAGTTGTCCTAATTTTTCTTACCCTGACATGTACCTACTACAGTTGCATTATTATAGTTGCATACAAACCCAGATGGAGTATCTGCCTGACCCACTGCAGCAGATCCTGTATTCTCTTGGAAATGTAGTAATTTGAAGGTCCAGTCTCAGGTTACAGTCCAGCAGAGCAGTAAGGCAGCACTTAATTGTCCCATTTAAACGATTAATTTATTTGGGCATTTGTATCTAAGCATGTGCTAAAGACCTAAGTACGTCCTGAGCTGGAGGAAGGCCTTCTGATGGTAGGTTATATTTAGTGTTAGTCAGCCCAACTTCAAATAGTGGTATCAGCAGCACATATTTATTCTGTTTTATTGGCACTTGGCTGCCTTCTTCTTTCTTTGTTGCTTAGCAAAACAATGAGATCAAATATTGTAATACTTCATGCATTGCTGGATCAAATGGTGTTTTACAGATGAACAGAGAGCTACGTTTTGTCATCTCTGCATTAATAGTGTCATTATCATTGTTTTTATTATTATTGCCCATTCTATTATTTTGCAAATGAGATATTAAAAGCCCAAGGAGATTAGGTTTGAGAGTCATCCATCCTAATTAGGTATCTCAAAGTTAGACTGCCTCAGTCTGCAGTACTCACCATAGGCTTCTTTTCTTATCAGCAAAGAGGAGCAGGCAGCTTTTGAAAACTCAGAAGAGAGTTTTGCAGATATCTCCTCTTCTCTGCTGACCATGAAGAGATTGTGGAGTCATTCCTTCAAGTTGGTAGTCATTTTTTCAGGGAAACATTTTTGCTGAGTTCACAGTGGTCACAAAAGTGTCACTGGCAAATGTGAAAACTGAATTCAAATTTGGCTTTCTTCTGATCTATGCTTTGGACCCCCCCACTGGTTCCTGGGTTTCAGGATATTTCATTTCAGGACTCTGACTTGGTTACTTTTTTTCTAATTCAGATTGGACATGAATGTCCAATGCCACAAAAGGTTATGAGGTGTCAGTGAGTGGTACTCTTCTGTTGGCAACTTTAGAGATACCTGAACATAAATAATGTTGGAGAATCTTTGGCTGCTTGGTGCACATCTGCTCCAGATGACTACAGCTGGATTTATCAGTATCAAATATTTGTGAATTTTGTAATCCTTACTAAAAATCTTGATTATGCTAACTAGTATGAGATGAAGCTTGGTGCTCCGGTGCTTTGTTGTGCTCTTGTTTATGTGATTCTTTTTGTTAAATTTCATTTTTCTGATATGTAGAACAAGGAAGCAATCTACTGCCTTCCTCATCCCCAGGGAAGGAGATGGTGGAGTTGCCAAAATGGGTTTTCCTCTGTGGCAAAGTGTTGGTGAAAAGCTGAATTTGGAATTAGGGGTTTCTCCTACTGGACTGGGAGACAACCACTGTCCCCCAAACCCCCTTTATCTCAAGTCTTGCAATGCTTAGAAGTTGATCCTAGTAATTTGAGTCATATTTACAGTTAGTCACTTATTGTCTTGGAATGGAGTCCCATCATGGCATTACAATAAACTTGGATGTGTCTCCTGACTCTTGGCTCTTCTCTGGGCAGGTTTTTTATGTCAGCATTTTTTCATTAGTCCAGGAAAAGCTGAAGATAGGGAAATCAGTGAATGTCACCTCTTTTGTCTCCTTCTCTCTCCTGTTTCCAGGACCACAGGGAAGTGCTCCCTTTAGATGTAATATGATGTTAAAAGCAAATGAGGTCTTTGTGCATTTTCATGGAATCACAAAATCATCAAGGTTGGAAGAGACCTTGAAGATCCAGTCCAACCATCAAACCAGCATAATCCTCCCTAAAACATATTCCCAAGTGCCACATCAAATGCTTCTTGAACACTTCCAAAGATGGTGACTCCAGCAGTCTCCTGAGCAACTTACTCCAGTGGCCAGCTACTCTTTCAGTGTAAAATCTTTCCTAATAGCTAATCTGAACTTCCTCTGGCACAATTTAAGGTCATCTCCTCTCATCTTTAACTTAAGACAGGTCAGAAGAGACTGACCCCCACCTCACTACATCCTTCTTTCAGGTAGTTGAGAATTTTGCTCAGATCTTGCTGAGATGTGGGACAAGTGAAGGGAAATGTCACCTGGCAGTTAACCTGTGCAGGAACAGCACTGAAGAAGTTACAGAGGTGTGGGGCAAGAAAAGTCCAGCATCCTCATCACAACCTCCCTCCAAGCACTGCTGCCTTTCCCACAAAGGAAGGTCATTATAGGTCACATTTGTATTTTATGGTGTCGCTGCACATGTTGTTGTTCTAGTCTGAGGCTTTGATGACTGTGCAGCAGCAGAATGAAACATGTAGTTTTTTGACAGTATTGATTTCCAAAAATAAAAGCCAGTCACTGACCCATGGCAATATGCTTTTTCCTTCACTGCAGTGTGCTGCACTGGGCCATGGTCTTGGTTCTTGCAGGACCATTTCGTGCTAGAATACAGAGAAGCTCTGAGTAAATGAGCAAAACTGCAACTATGTTGTGGTTGAATCCTAGTCAGAAACTAAGCCCCACACAGCTGCTCACTCACTCCCACCAGCAGGATGGGGGAGAGAATCAGAAGGGTAGAAGTTAGAAAACTCATGGGTTACCATAAAGGCAGTTTAATTGGGAAAGAGAAAAACACACACACAAGCAAAGCAAAAAAACCCCAAGGAATTCATTCACTGCTTTCCCATGGGCAGGGAGTTCTTCAGCCATCCCCAGGAAAGCAGGGACCCATCACACTTCAGTGTGACTCGGGAAGTTAATCTCTCCCTCTTCCTCCTTCGGGGGCTTTATATACTGAGCATGATACCATGTGGTCTTGCATGTCCCCTTGGTCCATCAGGGTCACCTGTCCTGCCTGTGTCCCCTCCCAACTCCTTGTGCACCCCAGCCCATTCACAGGCAGGGCAATGCAAGCAGAAAAAGCCTCGATGCTATGTAGGCACTGCTCAGCAGCAACTGAGGCATCCCTGCATTATCAACACCATTTCCAGCACAAATCCGAAACACAGCCGAAGAAAATTAACTTTACTCCAGCCAAAACCAGCTCAGTCAGGCCGATTATTTCCTGGATCACTGGATCAGAGAGATTGAACAGATGAATGTGTTTTGGTTTATTTCCAGAGAAATGATTTTCTTTTAACCCTATTTTTCATATCTGACAGCTGATATCAGTTCAATGAATGACTCCTGTTTTCTTTGCAAAACTACGAATTTACAGTGTACCTTGTAACTAAAGCACCATTTTCAACATATTTGTAGAACACTCCCACTCCATCAAATGCTGAATTCAATTTCACTGGAAACAGTTCATCCTCTAGCATTTTTGCCACGTTTGTTATTTTCTTATTCCATTATCTAGGGTAAGCAGACTGACAAATTTTCATCTAAATATTTTCCAGATGATATGAATAATTAATTTGACGAAATTACAAACACACAGGCAGAAGCAAGTAGCAAAGCCAGAATTTAAGTACCCAGCAGGAAAACAAGCAGTCCTTTGTTTGTTCTTCCAGCTCAGGTAAACTAAGATGTCAATCGTTCCCTTGTGCCTGGCGCGGTGCGTGGGAAGCAGCGATCCCGGAGGATGCGCGGGTTCGGCTCGGGCTGCCTTGTCAGGACCGGCGCTGCCCTCCGGTGGCCGCGGCCCTAAATCGCTGTCCGGGATCCCCGGGACTGCCCGGGCACAGAGGCTTGCAAACTTTTTTTTATACTTTTTTTTTTTTTTACTTTTTTTTTACTTTTTTTTTACCTTTTTTTTTTTTTTCTTTCTTTCTTTTTTTTTTTCCGAGGCGAAAGCTTGCAATAAAACTCCCCCAGTTAATTCCTGATGAGCATCTTATGTGTGCAGGTCAAAAAGAAACTCGGGATCTCGAGAAATAACTTTTCTCTGCGACTGGGCTCCGTGTATCCAGATGATTTGTGTGGTTTTGCTTAGGCTGGTTGGTTCCCAGGCCATTTCCAATGCAAAGGTCTGTTTTTCTTCTCCATGACTGAAGTCTGTATGTAGCAGGGCTCAGTGAGGAAAGCAAATGACTCATCCCCTACACTCAGCACCCCTCCACAGCACACATATGCCTTCACACCAAGAGAGCTGAGGAGAAAGGATTGAAGAAAGTCAGGGGAGACCACCCACCCTCTCTCTATCCAAAGCTTTTCCTGGTCATTAAGGCTTGGTCTTTATATTGGACTCCCTCCAACTGCCTGAGAGCCAAGCATCTTTCTCAGAGAAGAAAGAATGCATGGGGATCAAAATGTAAGTAGAGGCTGACTGCATAAATCAAATACTTCTGCGTGATGTGTGAGCTGGCTGCACACTTTGGCAGAGATCTTAGGAAATGCCCAGATGCCATTTAGCTACTCCTTTGGGATATTCCTCAAAGATCTGCTGTCCAAAGGGTGCTCTTCACTTTCTGAGGAGCCAACACCAGCACGTGCTCCAAACTGAAGCATTTGTGCTGATTTCAGTGTCAGAAAAACACATTCCCAGCTGAAAGGTGGGAAGGAGGAAGGTGGGGAGGCAGTGGGGCCAGGAAAGGGCGAGCTCTGGGGCCAAGCAGCAGTGGGCAGGGTGCAGGCAGAGCAGCACCATGCTCCTCATGCGGCTGAGCCACCTGGAGGGGCTTGTGCAGGTGCCAGCCTGCCTCCATCCTCAGCATATTCTGTTGAACACAATTGCCTGTGTTTGCCTCATCATCAGAGGCATGCTGATTGTACACTGAAACGGCAAGATGTTCAGAAGTGCAAAAATGTGGATACAGAGGAAAAAAAAGGAGGGACTAAAGTGTGATGCTGCTGTGGTGAGTGCTAAAAGGTTTCATGGGCACAAAGAAAGACTAGACAAGCCCGTAGAAGTGAAAGCCCTCTGTGGATCTGCGCAGATAAAGCATTTTTGAGGCTGGAAAAGACATGGGAAGAGAGGAATTTCACTCTCTTTTGCTCTGTTTCTGTGTTCTTTCTTTATTTCTCAGTCTCTGCTGCTGATCAGTGAAAACAAAACTGGGTTAACTGGGTGTGTTGTCTGCCAATAGGGCTGATGTTTTGTTCTCGAGTGACCTCCCCAAAGCCGGGGCTTGATGTTCTAAAGATATTCAATTATCCATTGTTGCTCTGCACCCATACTGCAGGGATGAAAAAGAAGCACAACCAGTTTCAGCCTCATTGTGCTGAGGGCTGTACAAACTCAAGAGCTCTCACAGTTCAGCTTTGTTTCTTACTAAGGTGTTTGCTACCTTTGAGTGCTCCTATTTAAAACTATGACATAGATACACTTACACAGTTTTCAAAGAATTGTTGTTGCCACAGTTGTTTCTAGATATCAGATATCTCTGTAATTGTGACTCCTTTCTATCTCTGTTTCATGGTGTGCCTCTGAATTGTTTAGAGGCTACCCGAATTATTTCCAAGCCGTGCTAGGGAGGCCCATTCTAGGTACATAAAAGAGCTTATATAGACTGATGTATTTGCAAAACCACTTGATGTGTAAGCAGTCTATATGTTTACATAAAGGGAAGCCATAAATAAAGCAAACTTTCATCTTGAAGATTAGCAGTTGTCAGATGTTGAGTTTGCATTAAATATATTTATATAAATATTAAATAAGTCTGGTACTACTTATTTATGCAATTAATAGGTGACATCTGATCTGGGTGGTGGGAAGGACAGTGGCTGTGGACCAGGGAGTCTCTTTTCGTGTCACTGCTTGGCTAAGCCATGGCCATGTTGCACCCCACAGCAACCAGCTTGTGGCTGTAACCCTTGCCAGATGACAAGGCTCCTCCATATGGGGTTAACCCCATGTGCTGTAGGTGTCCCCCCACAGCCATCCTGGCTGCAGGCAGCTGGGAAATTGGCTTGCAAACCCAGTGGTGATTGCCCAATACCGAGGGACCCAGCTGCTCTCCCTGCACCTGGAACTTTGGGAAAGGCCCAGGAAGGAGAACCTGTCAGCAGATCTTCCTCATCCCTTACTGGACTTTCTCCTACTTCTGGGGAGCAAATGGAAAACATAACCCCATATGAGTTCCTTGTATGCAAATGTTTATGTGCAATGCAGGATGCTGGGTGGCCCCGGTTTTGTGAGGGGAGCCCCCAGGGAGTCCAGGCCTTGAGGCTCAAGTAATCCGACTGAGAGACTTGTATTTACCTTCTGAAAAACAGTCAGAAGTCATTGTTCCACCACATAAAGAGTCTTACAACAACTTTGACAGATACAATGGAGGTTGACATTGGGTCATAATCACATTGAAGGTAATCATAAGGCTTTAAATTAATAAGACATGTATTAAGCATAGCCTGAAAGCACTCCCACTTCACTAATCCACTCAGAGTCACAGCTTTTGAAGGAATCATGTAGCATTTAAGTTAATAATTTATTTCTTAAAAATAGTTCTTTTAGTAGCAAATGTGTGACAGCTGAACTTATTGTCCAGCCTTCTAATTTAGGACTATATTCCTGCTTAAATTGGAGTGTCTGTATAGCATTACAGAGGCTTCCCACAGCTTACCAGTTGGAAGGCTCAGATCCATGCTTCCTTTCCAGTATCAGTGCTGTCATTTTGACAGACACAAGGAAGGGATTTTCCTCCTTCCCCTGGGTCCCAAAAGCCATCCTTCTTGTCCCAGGTAATGTTTCACTTCTAAATGTGATCACAGTGACTCAAATGTTTGGGGTTTCTCTCTCAATTTAGTTTCTTTTTCATGATTTCCCAAGTAAACAAAATCTATGCAATTCAGTGGGATTAGTCCTATATCAATTCTCCATCTCTCCTGCATTTTGAACTGCTCTGAGGGAAGGAGCCACTCCAGATTCTACAGATTTCACAGAATTAGCAGCTTACTACAGACCAAGAATCCAAATTAGTACTTTCAACTAAGAAAATTCCTATCTTGTGGTCTCAGTGGTGCAGAGGCTTTCTGGCCTTCTAGAATAAAACCTGCCACAACACCAGAACCTGAGTATGAGTTAGAGGCCTTGGCAAGACAGTGAGGGTTCTCTGTGTCATTTATGAGACCTTTTCAGGAGGGAAACACTGAAACTGCAGACACAAGGAGGATCCACAGGTAGGGGCTCATGTTGTAGCTGATGGGCAGCTATGAGCATTGTTCTGGGAAATAAATGGGACTTGGGTGTGCTGCCATCATCAGTGCACTGGAGATGTATAAAGCACACAGCACAAAAATTCAAAGGAGAACAGATTACATTAGTCCTCCTATTCACAGAGCAGACTGTTAAAAAATAAGTAGTTAGGCAGAAGTTAGCAATGATACTGGCATTGTTAAATAGGGATGGTCATCCAGACCAAAGCACAAAGAGGTTTTTGATTTGTTGCAGCTCCCTGCATTCTGTTAACAAGAACAAGAAGGTGAAATACTGTTGAGGAACCACCAACACCACCTCCAATTTACCTAATTTAGAGGTTTTTCAGCAAAATATTACATTTCCAAACCCACAGGAACCCTTTTTTAAACTTTTTTTTTTTTTCCTAAATCTTAGAGAATACAAAGAGGATAAGAACCCTGTCTGGGTGCAGCAGTTAAAATTTCATTATGGATTTGAACAAAAGCACAAACCTTCCAGAGAAACCAGTGATATCTGTTGTGTTGATTAATCTGAAAAAATCCTTATTGTTTTTCAGCCTTTCCACTGTCTCTTCATTGTATAAACAAGAACACAAACCAAAACGAACTCCAAAATAAGTTCATGAAACAGAGTCATGTAAAACCTGAAGAAAAATTTGTTACCACTCATGAAAGATGAAGCTGTTTGCTTTTTTTCCCAGTTACTGAGAAGCCACTGACTGTTTTTGAGGCTGGGATTCTGGTGGAGTGGATCTTAATTTCTAAAAATGGCTATGCTTCACTTAGAAGATGTATGGTCTGTAATATAAAATATTACCTCCATGTGTGCCTTGTGGGGCTTGTAATCTTTCTCTCAGACAATATTTTTTATCCACCTGGACCCCCCAAGTCTTTCTCCTCAGGGCTGTTCCCCATAAGTTCTTGCCCTGTTTTCCAATTTTGATGTAGTAAAGAGTAATATCCTTTCTGCAAAGAGCCTCAGCAGTATCTTCCACTCTCTCCTTCATCTATGGGACTTTGGAAATTTGGAAGGAGACAGATGGGTATGGTGCATGGTGCACTGTCTTGTTTCCCATATCCTAAGGCACTTACAAATAATATACATGCAGTTTTAACCAAAACTGGCTTTTCTGCAGAACAGTAAAACTGTTGTCTTCTCTAAGAGCTTCCTTCTTTGTCTTCAGTATCAGTGCCCAAAAGCTGTACCACCACTCACACATTGAAATGTCAGGGACTAGGTCTCAAGTGTCCTGAGATATCTGTTCATGTTTAACCGAGAGAAGGAGGAGCTTTTTAAGCACTCCTTAGGGCAAATGCACCTTTAACCACCATGCCATCAGAGTAGTGTGGTGTGATATCACTGCTCATGCCGTTTCAGAAAAACCCAGGATATTTCTTTAAAAGGAAGATCTTGGAGATGCTCTCAGGCTACATGTAAGTGCTGAAGAAGGAAGTAAAAAAAATAAAAAATGGAATCATAGCGTAATCATTTTATTATTCATATTAGTGTAATTCTTTTACTGAGATTTTTAAATAACCACTTGCCTTCAGGATTCAGGAATATTAGAGAAGCACCAAGGGCCACATGAGGGTCCTGTCAGATTCTGCCGTCATGGAGGAGAAGGAAACTCTGCAGAACCAGCAAAAAAACTCAAAGGAAGATCTACTACTTAGACTTCCCTAGGGTCTCTGCCAGTTGTTAGCAGGTCTAAGAGCTATCCAACTCCTCCTCCAGGGTACGAGGCTTTGGAGACCTTTTCCTAAAACTGAAGTACTATCACTTCAAAATTCACTTGAATTACAATCTTCCAGTAGACAACACTTTGGTTTAATATTTCTGCACTTGAACTATACATGCAAAGTTAATTAAATGTGTCTGATATACAAAAGGTTATTATTTGTGTTGGTGTAAAATACTACTGATCTCCTAACTGTACTTCTTGCCTCTTTAAAATAATTTGCATTCATTCGCATCCCTACCCACTCCCCACATACACAAACCTGTTCTCAATCCTGTGAGTAATTCCAGGTGTCTTGAAAAAAATACTTGGATTTAAAATGGTACAAAATGAGAAACTGTGCTTTACTCAATAACCCTTATACTACATGTATGATTAAAAAGCTTTTATTTTGTTATTCCCTTAGAAGTCTTAAATACAGAACAATTAATATGCAGATGAAGTTAATAGGATATTTCTCATTAATCCTGCAGTTACATTTCCATGCCAGAGATGGGCATCCTGTTTAAGAAAAAGAGAAATGGTGACGGTACAGGTAGTTATTTCTCTTCTCAAGGATCTTGCCCTTTTAAAAGCAGTGGATTTAGAGGAACAATCTTGTCCAGTGTTATCAGGTGTCCCAGCCAGGCCAGGAGCAATCCACACATTATTATATCATGCCAAAATGGATGTTGCAGTCATGGATCCAGCCTGGCAGCAACTTGCCCACTGATGCAGAAGACCAGGAACCAACTCATTATTTTTCTATTACTTGTTTAATTTCAATGATACCATGATGTAATCTGCTGACATGGGAAAACACAGCACCTGCCCACAAAAGCCGCTCAGAGAGGGCTCCCTGATGTCAGAGCATGTGGCAAGACCACTGAGGTGCTGCAGTCAGATGGGGAATTTCATGCCTGGCTGCCCAGGCTGTGTTTCCACTCTGAAGAGCAGATTTTCTGAGTAATAAGACCGGTATCTTTCACATTTACAAACTCAGCAAGAAACACATATCTAAAGCATAAATATGCTTTATATGCAAAATACATTAATTTATATTTAAAGTGCCTGACCAAATAGTGGTGTATAGTCCTCCCTTTAATGCTGGCACTGGAATTTGGGGTCTTTTGGTTATTCCATTTTCATAGAATCGAAGAATAGCCCATGTTGGAAGGAAATGTGTAGATCATCTGGTCCAACATTCTGTGGAAAAGGGAGCCTATGTGAGACCACCTAGCATCCCGTCCAGTCACATCTTGAAAAACTTTAGTGATGGGGACTCTACCACACCCCTGGGGAGGTTGTTCAAGCGACTGATTATTCTTGTTGTAAAAACATTGCTCCTTTTGTTGAGATTAAACTTCTCCCAGTGTAGCTTGCACCTTCCTCTTGTCTCCATGTGGCTCCTTGTGAAGTGAGAGGCTCTGCCCTCTCTGTAGGAGCCCTTCAAGTACTGGAATACTGTGATTGGGTCCCCCTGAGCCTTCCCTTCTAAAGCAGGTAAGAGCTAACTCCTTCAGCCTCTCATCATAGGGCAGGTTCTAGAGCCCTTGATCATTTTCACAGATCTCCTGTGAAACTTCTCCATTTTTTCTATTTTGTTTTTGATCTAGGGGACCAGAGCCGGAGACTCTGGAGTATTCCATGGCTCACTTTCTTTTTTACAGAAAATGTATCTCCATTTCCTCTTCTTCTCTTTATATAATTCTGAAGGAGTTTGTAGCCATCCACTATGGTTTCCTAGTCCTGAGAATTTTCCCACCAAGTTTCTGTAATTCCTATCACATCATATATCTCAGAGTGGTCACAGAATTGCAGTTCCTCCTGTTTGTTGCACAGACAATGTGTGTATTTGCCTTTGGAAAGACTCAGGGAGCATTCCACAGTACTCTGGTACTGGCTGTGCCTGTGGAAATCCAATTGTGCGTGCTCCAGTGAAATGGTCTTACATTTTATTTCTTAACAGTAGCATTTATTGTAATGAGGAGAAGCCATTCAGTTTGATTCTGATCAAACAGATACATTCAAGTATGAAGGGGAAATGAAAACTGTAAAAGGATCAAACTAACAAAAGTTTTGATACTTTATCAAATAGAAAAGTTAAATTACTTTTCTGTAAGGTCACTGTCATTTTTAAAGAATCTACCTCCTCTATTTAACCTTTGTGGTTTTCAACAGAATTTTAATTTTGCATACTTTAAAGAGCTTTCATTTTGTGAAATAAATGCAATTAAACATCTGTTCCCTGCAAAATATTATGGGTCAAGATTGGTTTAGATTACTTCAGTTCATAGAAATATAATCATAGATAAAACACTTTGAAAAACTTATTTAGCTGCATCACCAGGTCACTGCATTTAGTATTGCTAGTTGTAAGATTAGTGTATTGCAAAATAATTGAATTTTGCCCAAAATCTACTAAAGGCACTGGTTTTAGTAAACATGAGATAAGGAAAAATTTTAACAGTCACATCATAAAAAAATTTATGTTTATTCTTCATGGATAATGCCATTTATAATAGAAACCTGTTTTGTTTGTGTTTCTCTCTCCTGATGGTTTTGAAATGCAGTTTTACACCCAGGCTCCTCATAACTGACAATATTTATTAAAAAAAACCAAAACACTGTAGTTTGATTGAACAGGTTAAGATGTTTTTTGAGGAAGACATTTAATCAGCAGAATTCTACAAGTCAAACTTATTTTTGGAGCCTCAAATATACAGTGTAGCCAGTGCTTGTGTTAAAAATAAAGCTTTCCATTGAAAAATGTTTCCTGACTGTTGAAACTCTAGACTACACAAATAATTTTTTTCCAGATTTATATTTTGCTATAGGTTTGGGGATTTTTTTTCTGTATTACATCCAAAATAACCACAAAACACAGACCTAGACAGGAGTCAGCCCAGAGCAGCACCATACATGTTGTGCATTACTTACACAGAAGTTTGTGAAGATTAACTGGGAAAAGCAAGTTCTCATGTTTTTTCCTTGAAGAGCATGTTGTCCAATAGGGTGAACATGATGTGACCAAAACAAATGGCTGCTCTGAACAGCTTAGAAATCTCCCTGCCTGTTTCCAAAGCACAGATTTGGTGCCTATCACCTCCTTTCTCCTCCAACCAAAGCCTTGCTCAGCATTCATGGGAGGTTCTGCTCAGCTGCTTACATCCTTCATACTCTGAAATGAAGACATCTGTGGGCTTGAAACTCCTTCAGGGCTGAGATGGTGATTAAGAATAAGCACAGTGAGTTAAATTTGAATGTGAAATGAAGTAGGAGTTAAGATCCTAAGCAGCTTTGAGGATCTGTGCCTGAGCTCATAAAATGCAATTAATTAGTGACTAACTGGGGACTCTCTAAGGCTCTTCCATCCTTGAGGTTTCAGTATGACATCTCCCCTCCTTAGCCTGTGTCACATGCTCTAAAGTCATCATTATGCCATGTAAGGAGTCAGACACATTTACCAGCTCTTTGATCTAGCGTAATTCCATGTAAACCACGTGTTGTTGTGGGTTTGGCAGGGAGGGAGCAGGACTGAACGCTACCAGCCTTAAACACTGACAATTGTCAGGGCATTGCTTAGCCTTTCCTAGTCTGCTGAGCTGTGGCAACCAGCATGGGTTGCTAAAGCTGGTGGAAATTCATTATCGCTATTGGAATGTCATTAACACTTTTCCCAAGGATTATATATACACCTTTAAGTGTCAAAATACTCCAAGCCAGTGCTCAAGCAAATTAAAAGAAGTGATTCCAGGGAAGAGGCATTTATTGATGACAAAATGCTATGAGGGCCAACAGATGTCACTCCTTATAATAGGGCATGTGGCTCTAATTTGGCACTTCTTGCCATCAGGAGGAACCTCTTGCAGAGCAGATGTCATTTCTAATCCTGTCTTTCATGGGTGCCTGTGCCCTGTAGGAATTGATATGCCAGCTCAGAAGCAGGCTCAGTGCCATGAAAGCAGATGGTCATGAGCACAAGTCATGCTACAAAACTGGTGCTTCTACAAGTGTGGGTGCTGAGACCGAAGGACTACCCAGGAACATCAAAATCTTCCTACACAGGAAAATTCCCTCCAAGTAGGCTGATATATACCATTAGTGCTTTACTGGTAGTAGAAAATTGATGTTATCTGTATCCTTTTTCTGGGTATTTTAATTTTTGGCCAGCCTCTGGTGATCCCAGAGGTCATTCTGGCAGCTGAGGGCATCGGATCATATATGTGGATTTGGCAAAAATGCCTCGATGCTTGGTGTTACTTTGATAGCTCTACAGTGGCTGGGAATTTTGTGGTGTAGGGGACTCCCCTGCTGGGCAACAAGGGGGGAGAAGTGGCACTTGGACATGTATTCATCCATCTCCTCTTTCAGACAATGCATGACTGTGTCAGACAACACCTGAAAGTAAATCGATGCTCCTATTTTTCTTCACATGCTTTTTGCTTGATATAGATAGTAGTCTTTTGCCTAAAACATTCAGCCTAAATCAAAATTTTGTTGTACCAAATACCTCAGTTTCTCTCACTGGGATCAAATATTGTTTTTCTTACAAATTCAGCCTTCAATAACAATTAATTTCAGTAGATTTAGTGAACACAGGATCCCAGAAACCCTGTTGCTTGGATATAGCTACTTATTTACTCCCCTCAAATGAACCTTAGAGGAATTTAAATATTCAACTGATATGTAATATGCTCTTAACTTTTGTCAGCAAGGAGAGCTTCTAAAAGATTATGAGTACATGCTTGCCTTCAAGTGTATCTCAGGTTTTAAGAACCAGCCCTTACTACAGTTAATTGATAGTAATTACAGAGTAAGATCAGGTTAGTCTCATCTGATCTGTTAGAAATTTTAATCCATCTGTCTAGGAGAAGCTTACAGCAGGTATGTTTCTCTCATCTCTGTTAGAGAAGCAAACATTTTCCCAGTATATAATTCTACTGTGTCAGCTCCTCTGAGTACCACAAGGGACACTTCAGTGGAGGATTCCTGACATGGGATGTTTCTTGTCACTGTGATCAGAGTCATACACTGAATGAGGAAGGTTTGCAGGGAAGATTTGGTCATGAATGACCTTTGATGGCTCAGCTCCAAGTAGTGCCAGGAGATTCCTCTTAGAGAAGGCAGATACACAGTGATTTCTGAGGCCCATTTTAAAATGTCTGTGCAGCTCAGGTATCTTTGGCAGGATTTGGCAGACAACTTATATTATCCTTTCTGACAAATATTACAATTGATCAGCAAAATACTATGCTGTCTTTGCTCCATGTCCTAGGGGGTTTTAATGAGCCAGCCATGCAAAAGCTCTCAGCTAGCCAAGCAGCTGTAGAATCCATCAGTGGCAGGCAAAGCCACCACCAACATACAGACTTTATTACATAATAAAATGCTCATCTTTCCTCATAGAGATGCAGCATCTCATCAGAACCCAAATAAAACGGGTTATGTGATTCCAAAAGTCTGGCATAGTCAGTGAGTTGTCTGCAATTCCCAGTAACACATACAGAAATTTTACTTTGCAGTGAAATTTTCACCTTGCCCAATGAGGCTTGTAACACTTCAGGAGGGAGCAGCACGTGGATCCACTCAAGTAAGAAATGCATATAGCTGGATCCTAAAATATATATTTTATATGGTGATGTGAAATGAATTAGTTAGCATTGATACAAGGAGGTTTATCAGCAGAAAGTTGTATTTCTGCTATCTATTATGTATGAAGGGCACAGAAGATGGGTTTGTGCCAGAAATTAATCTAGATTTCAAAAAATCAGTGTCATCAAAACCAGTATATCATGTAAAGGAAGGGGCTTCAATTCCACTTGGCAGAGGCAAAACATTTCCACTTTTCTTAAACCCACTTTGATGTGAGACTAAGTTGAATGACCTCCTTTGCCAGTGACATGGAGCATACATGGCCCAGCTCAGTGGATGCTTCTTAGCTGCAAGTCCAGCTGTGCTGGTGAGAAAGGGAAAGCCAGGAAGCCAGGCTAAGCCCAATCTCCTGATCCCTCACCCTATTCTTCACACTTGTGGCCATGTTTTTTTCTGCTCTAAAACTCTCATGGAAAGCTGCTATGATCAGCCTGGGTGGTTTCAGGATGAGACACTATTTGGCCAGCTTTTGTTTAGCAGTGTAAATACAGTCTGATGGACCAAGCCTCAAATAAAGGCCATGTCTGCAAGGGCATCCTGCTGGAAGTAGGATTACCAGTGCTACCCTGGAAGCTCAGCTGCCACCTGAGTTAGGAAAGCACAGCTTGAAGAGGCGACGCTTCCCTCTGCCCTGCCAGAGACACCACCTCTGTCTTTTGCTTGCCTGGATCAGCTGCAAGTGCAGGGTACAGTCTTTGACTGCAGAAGCAGTCAGGGCAGCTGGAGGTGAAGGAAGAGCCTGCCAGTGCATCTGCACAGAGCTGCTTTTGCAGCTCTTCCAGTGGTGGTCAACCTTGCAAGGTTCCCACCCTTCAGGCGCCCAACAGCTTTCTGCAGAGCTGGGTCCAGGGACCCCAAACCATCTGACAGCAGGTGACACAGGAGAAAGATGCTTGGCTTTAGGACTGGAGGGCACTAGGAGAAAGATGGACATGCACACCTTTTACAGGTGTGTTAGTGTACAAAAGCCATGGCTGATCACAGTTGTCATTAATCATTACTGATGGCACAAAACTCTCTCCCAGTCAGTGAGAGGGCTGCCTCAGAGGTAATCACTGGCAGTGCAGAGACCCAAAGCTATGTAAAGCTGCTCTGAGAGGCTCTGTAAAGCTGTGCTGAGAGGCACTGCAGATTTGGCTCCTTATTTTGGTGCAAATTATTAACCTGAATAATTAACCTGAATTCAAAATTCAAGTTTCATTTTTGAATGTAAAGACTTCTGAAAAATCAGCTTTTATGAAGTCATATGGTCAGGCACAAATTAATATTTTACAGGGA
Organism: Parus major; assembly: GCF_001522545.3. Lineage (NCBI taxonomy): Eukaryota > Metazoa > Chordata > Aves > Passeriformes > Paridae > Parus > Parus major. Next base: position 67,847,822 of record NC_031768.1, on the reverse strand, counting down.
TTTTTTCCTCAAACATCTTTGTCTGAGACAAAAAAAAAACCAAAAAAAAATAACAAAAACAAAGGCAGTAGGAAAAAAGTCTTTGAGCTAAGTAGGTTAGGCTCAAGCATTGTATGGACATCAATTCTTAAGCATCTTCTTCTCTGGATGGAAAGGAAACCTGTCATGAGCTAGTGTCTGATCTCTTGCATATTTGGCCTGCTAGGAAATACCAGGCACTGTCTCTCTGCAGAGGCAAAAAACCAATGAGCAAACTAGTAATCTTATGTACTATGAAAACATCTTAATAACGTGGTTAGCCCTCATGATCACACCGTCCCTCTTGTTCCATAGATTAGTTTCAGCCTGAGCTACGGAGCTCAACTGTATGTTCAATGGTGTCTCTTGAAAATTACACTGTGAAACCTCATATTGAAATATACCATGCTGGACTTCATAACAGCAACCCTTAAAGTAGTGAAATAAAAATCTCATTTGACAGGTTGTCTATCTGGTAATCATCTGATAAAATTTGCTTACCACTTCACAAGTAACAATCAGGAATAAAGAATGGGAATTTCTTGAAGGATGGGAAAATGTCCCAAGTTAGTAAAAAGTGTGTCTTGCAGGTTTTGGTTTTAAACGTCACCTGATTATTTCCAGCAGCTTAGGTATTTTTCTTATCAGATCATTCCCCATGGCAGTGGCTTTAAATTTCACTTTGTGCTTGTACTTCTGCTTGAAAACTGGGGCACAAAAGTGCAGCCTAGTAAAACCCAGAGGAATAATACATCCCAGTGTTTTGCAGGTGAAAAAAAGTCATTCCAGCCTCATTTATCATCAGGTTTTTCTGCTCACTTCCCTGTCTCTGCTGCTTCTTTGCTGTGAGATTTGGACAGTGGCTCAAATCCTTTTTTAAAGTTTCTTCAGTTCTGTGACTGAGAAGTGATTTAGAATTGCCAAGTGGGATCACTGATGCAATAACTAGGTGTAACTTCCTTGTCATTAACTTGGCATTGAGTAGTGTCCAAAGATCTTTATATTGGAAAGGCTTTCCCATAGCCCTGGGTAAATGCTGGTCCTTCAGTGAACATGCATGATGCCAGCACATTCCCAGTGTCTTGCATGTGATTACAGCTGTGGCAGGAGCTCTCAGCTCCAAGCCTCCTGCCAGCACAGGGAATGCTTGACCTGCTGTGAAGAGCTGGAAACTCACTCCATGCCTATGAGTGTCCTAGGCTGCACACAGCAGCCCGCAGGACACAGAGCCACACTCATGCTCTAACACTCCTCTGCAGTTTGTTTGTCAGCAAGACCTGTAGGCATTGTCAAACAATGCAAATTCTCCAGCAAAAGGAAACTTTATTGTCCTTGATTGCAGACAGGGAAATCTGTACCTCTGGGGTTCCAGAACACAGCCATTCCTATCATTGTCTCCTCTCAGATCAAGACCTGCTGCACAACACAGCCTAATTAATTTCTCATCAAATGCAGAATTCTCCCCATTCACGTTCCTGCTAGTTCTACAGTTATATATATTATCATATGTTATTTCTGTCCTTTTTTATAAATATTTGTAAATAATTTCAGAAAAGGAACACCTACAAGAGGCACAACCTTGTAGTGGCACATACAAGAGAGCCCTTCTTTTTTGAGGGTGAGGTGCCCCTGAAATGATCTTCAGCCAGATGGTAAAAAAGAGTGGTAACAGACATTGAGAAAGAGTGGTTCGAAGACATCTAGGAGCAAGTGGGATTTTGGTCATGGTTTTCTTCAAATATGCAGCCCACAATATGTTCCCAGCCCTAATTTCTCAGTATCTACTGGCAAACAAATGTAGGGGAAGAGTGGCTGCAGCTGGGACTTTCCAAAGTAACTGCAAGTCTTCAAAGGAATATTCTTCTTTTCGGTATTTTTTTCCTTTTCAGAAGCAGAAGAGTAGGATTCCTTGGGGCTTATAGTGAGATGATAAAAGTGAGGCTGAAGGCCTTTAGCCCCAGCAGAACGCTCTACTGCAAATTCAGCAGTGCTGCTCCTCATGGAGCACAGAATCTGCAAAAATGCAGGGCCTTTTATGTAGCAGCCCCCAGACAACTCGCCAGGTGCTTCAAAGGCAAGCAGAGTCTCCCCTGGCTTAGACAGAATGCCAGAGTAGAGTAGGAGAGAAGAAGTACAATACAACAAACGATGTGGTCACCTGGAAACTGTTCACCCACTGCACCTCTGGTGTTTCTCTACAGGCTTTTACTGAAAAATAAGAGGTGGAATCATGGAAGGGCAGAAGCTACTGATTCACCTGTTGCAGATAATAGTGGGAGGCATTATTTCATGAGGGACTAACAGATGGACCATCTGATGAATCATCTTTCTGATTTTCCTATAAGTTGATTCCTTAAAGTAAATTAAAACCTTTATTTTCCTCCTAGATCATGAGAAATATGCATTCTCCTAAGTCTTTAATTTAATTACTTCTTTGAATGCTATCTGAACTCTGGAATCCAGCACTATGTGCAGCAAGGTGAAACTCACCTACCCCTGCTCCTAGGGAACTGGATGCTGCCCTAGTGATATCCATGGAAGCGGCAAACATTTGCTTGTTGGATCACATTATACATGCATGTGTTGTTGTATCCCGCTGTCTCTTTCCAATTTCCATCCATTTTGTGAGTGAAGAGAAAAGTGGGGACAATGTCTCTAAAGTTAAACATTGACCTTATCTCAGCAAATCCTAGGTGTATTGATATAGCTGCTGTGGTGAGTCGACCTTGGCTGGCTGCCAGGCACCCACCCTGCCTGATAGTGAGTCTCACTATCTCAACTCCTGTACAGGACAGGAAAAAAAATAAGGTAAGACCACAGGTAGAGACAAAGACATGGAGATCACTTACCAGCTGCTGTCACAGGGGAAAAAAAATTTACTTGATAAAAATAATTTAATGTATTGACAATTAAAATAGAGTTGAAAGGTGTGAAACAAAACGAACAACTAAAATAGCTTTCCCCCACCACTTTTTTCCAGTCTCAACTTCACTTCCTCCTTCCCAATTCCTCTACCTCCTCCATCCCATATCCCCACTGAGCAGCACAGCGGGAGGAGAATGAGGGTTGCAGTCAGTCCATTACAGCTCCTCTCTGCCATTTCTTCCATCTCACACTTCTTCCAGCTCCTGCATGGATCTTTACCCAGGGCTGCTGTCCCTCAGGATAAAACCTGATACAGTGTGGTTCTCATGTCCAGGCCCACAGCTTCTTCCAGGGCCCTGCTCCTGGGAGGGCTCTCCATGGATGCAGCTTCCTTTGGGCCATGTCCACCTGTCTTCCAGTGTGGAGTTCTCCATGGACTGCAGTGTGAATATCTGCTCCACCATGGTGCAGGGATTAAATACCTGCTTCCCCATGGTCTTTTTCCTGCTCTGCAGGGAGCACCTCCTCCCTCTCAGCCTCATACTGCTTCCCTCACCCTCACCACTCACTGTAGGGCAGAGAATGAATGTTGAAAATGAGAATAAAGGGTTTCCATTAAAGAACACTTGAACTCTATTTCTCTGCAAATAATGAGAATAATTTACTCCTCAAGGTTAGTGCTTCTGCAATGGAAACTTATAAAAAATTGCTGAAGGAAGAAAATATATTTTCTTCAAGTGATGTTCCCCGAAGTGCCAGGGTAAGCATACATATGAGGCCACTTCAGGAATAGCCTCAGGAGCGTGGTGCAGACAGCCTGAGGTGGACACACATGCTGCAGCATCCCCCTGGCACCTGGTGCAAGAGGTGCCCTCGTGCACAGCTGCAGAGGAGATGGGGCTAGGTTGGGCCAGATTTTCTGCTGTTGTGACTTTATGGAAGTCAGCAGTGTTTTGTCACAGTTAATTCAGCACATAAATTTAAATGTTTGTTACACAGGTGAAAAATCCATGTAGTTTGGATATGCAACACCGACCTGATGTGCTGAGGGGTTGTTATGTGCAGAGCTGTGTAAAGGTGACAAATGCTTCAGGTCTTTCTGTTCCTGTATAGAGTACACAACACTATTTTGAGTTTTTAATGTGGCTTGGGAAAGGTCAAATATGTTTGTAGAAGTCCATTTATACTGCAGATACGCACTTTAAATTAAGAATTATACGCAAGCAGCCTCAAAGACACAGAAAAACTTAAAGCTGTTTTCTCAGAGCCAAAAGGTATATTTTTCTTTATCAGAAAGAAGATTTTCTTCTCCAACTTGCTTTTTTTTTTTTTTTCCTAGTAAATTTTCAGTAATAAAGGGAAAAATGCAATCTTTACTTGCACACTTTCAAGAAGCCTATGTCTTAAAAATACTGTGGACTCGGACATGCCAATTATTAAGATAATGCTATCATTTCCTTCAGGCAGTACCTAACCAATATTATATTGTATTGTATCTTCGTAAAACAATTGAAATAAATATTATAGGCATTTTCTGACATCCTTTGTATTTCTTGCACTATCTCCACTCATTTTTTCAATCAAAATGTTCATTCTTCTGCAAATGTTCTAGTCCAGATCTGCTGTAATCTTTTGCTCCTCTTAGGCCTTGTAGACAGATAGGTAAAAAGAACACTCCAACTTTGCCTTTCTCAAATGTTAAGAAAATATTGTTTTCCTTATGTCTACAAGGAACCTAGGATGTCATTATTCCCTAGATGGTAAATGCAGGAGGAAACCAAACCCAATAAAAGTTTTGAAAGAGGTTAATATAAGGTGAAACACTTGGCAACCTAATATTTGGTATGAGAATATGACTGAAGTGGATGTAAGAGTTCAGGCAGAATTTTTCCTCTGTTTTTTATCTTATTATTCAAATGTCTGAGTGTGATCTGAGGGACTCTGTGGGAAATCTCCACTTGAGCAGGGGAATTTGAAACTTTGCACCACTGAGCCCTGCTATTCCCCTCCATTTCAAACACCAGCAGCTTCCAAGTGATAGGGTGAATGTGTGTTGTGACTCCTCTAGCAGCTACAAAGCCATAAACTCATCCACCCATATATTTAGGAATCCCTTGGTTTCTTTACGAGTGTTGTAGCCATGTACCTTCATAGAGGTAGACAAAGAGAAAGTCTTAATTTCCTGTGAAATCAGACTGTAACAGCTGCCAAGACTCAGCATTTAAGTCTTTGGGAAGTCTTTATTTCTACCTAAGGGTTTATACTGGAGACAGTCTGTGTAACTTAGCCCAAGCTGCAGTGAGAACGTGTCACTGTAGATTATAATTGCTGATAGAAGTTCTGTCTGTATGCCACAGTTCACATACATTTTTTATGGACTTATAATTAGTGCAGTTCTGGTCTCCTGCAGGTTCCAGCTTCGGAAATGAAGAGCAGCCCACCCCTAGGGCATCTGCACCTTCTAAGGATGCTCCCAAGGGGAGCAGCAAAAGCACGACGCAGGTATCGAGCAGCACAGCGACTCCACGCAGGAGCTTACTGCCAGCACCAAAAACTGCCACAGCACCCGCTGGTAAGTGCTCCAGACTTAAAACACCACCTGCATTAAGCCAAGAAATGCAGAAACCTTGCTGGGATGCTGCTTTACTGCTTGCTTTTAATTAATTTTCGTGCCATCCTTGGGCCCATTGACGGTGTGCTGATTTGGCTCATAGATCTGTATTTACTGCAGACTCTTTGTAACACAGTCAACAACACAGCTATAATCTCATTTTGTGAGTTATGTGTAGAATTGAAGGCATTTACTGTCCCTAACTACACATGCCAGACATTTAGTGTATATATTGTTGGTTCTCAACAAGCAGCTGTTTGAAAATACTGCATTCCTTTAGAGACCAAAACATTCCACTGAGCAGATAATTCATTGCTAGGTATGTTTGCAGTGATGAGAATATTGGCCTCTAGGTGTGAGTAATCTTCGGTTTTTTTCACTCAGAGAGGTAGAAGGAGGCAAACAAACAAAGCAAAAACCCCTTAGCCTTGTTTCCAAATTGTTTCCTTGCCTAAACTCTCCTTCTGCTCAATTCAGTTATGTCTCAAATGACCAGTTTCATCAAGTTCAGATTCCAAAATAAGTAATTTTATCCAGGCTGGCTCTTACTCAGCAGTGTTTCATTTCTGTGTAAGTTCCATTTGGTTTGATAACACATTACAAATGGAGCTGGGAAGGAAAAATCAGTGCAAAATATGAGATAAAGACGTTATGAATTGCTACTTCTTGTCACCTGGTTTCAAGACAGATTTACCTGTTGTAGTGGTTTGACCTTGGCTGGACACCATGTACCCATCAAACCAACCACACAGAGGGAGATAAATACAGTAAAAGGCTCTTGGGTCAAGAGCCAAGGATGAAGGGATAGCTCAGCAGTTACCATGTCATAAATTTGCCTGTTTTATTCTGGAAGGAAAGTAAACATGGAAGTAGGATTACCTGCCTGTGTTATGCAAACAGTCAGACAGTTCCTGAACAGGGACACCTGACAAGGTTAGGAAGTTGTTATTGTACACAACAGACAGAAGCAAAAGAAACTATGTTGGTCCAATGCTCTGGTTTAATTTTTTTTATGAGCCAAGTTAGCAGCATGTATCTGTGGCCAATTTTTGATTTTTTTTAATTTTTAATTTTTTTAATAAAACAGTGTCATGGTTCCTCAAAATGCTAAGTATTTTATAGGAACAAAGGTTGAAATAAATCAGAGAAATTATGAAGACAAGGTGTTTTTAGCAGTTCTAATCTTGCCTTTCTTGCAACAGCATATGAACACTGGGTGTAGATCCCAATGTGATAGAGACACATACAGAAGGTAAACTTTTCTGTTTAGGTATCCTTAGGACAGTGATTTCTATAGGCTTGATGTTGCATATATATTTAGCATCTGACCAACCTCCTGTGCAAGACATTGAAGTTACTAAACTGAAGTGCTTAGAGCACTCCAGAGTTACAGCTGAGGAGCACAGGCAATATGTGTATTGCATACAGCATATTTTATGAAAGGAAGAAGGAAAGTACTTCACGAAGGGGATGGCAGTAATTTAAATCTAAATAGCATTTCTGAAAGAGTGCAATATAAGGTAATATAAAAGTTGCATTAGTATTTCAAGGATGTACATAATTTTATCTATGTATGAATAGTAAATTAATTCACAAATGAAAAGGTATACCTATATTAATGAATCAAAATAGCCATCAAAATCAAAAATCACATGAAAGCTTTCTCACATTAGATGTCACTTGAGAAGACCTGTAATTTTCACTTGAGAAAACTGTAAATTTTCACTTAAAAAAAAACATAGACGCAACTGCTTAAAAGAGATTATATTCCTGATATTTCAATAAAAGTTCTGCTGAAATAAATTGGACTGCAGGGAATAAAAAAAATATTTAATTAATGAAAATGGACTCCTTTAGCTTCTGTTGTGCAGCAGATGATGCTGTGCTTCAGATGATCAAAAAAGAATTCTGGCATGGGACAATAGCAGTGGAAGATTGTTGTCATGCAAATTGTTTTGCAGGCATGAACTGATGGCCTTTCGACTGCTCTGTGAAAACAGTGCACTTGATTAGGTTTCAGTGTATTGCACAGCCCTTTTCATATTTACATGTCTGTCAGTTTATAGAAAAGGAAAAAGAAAGCATATACTTGACTAGAAAAAGAGGGGTCTTTCAATTTCAATTAAACTCATTAGCTACTTTGGGAAGTACAGTGATAACCTAACTAAAACTTGCCATTTCTATATTGCTTCATATTTTGTTTAACGAAAGCACTTCTCCATCAGGAACTTTGCACCTACAATGTAGCTCTGAAATTCATATAAGCTTCCTCTTTCCACAGATGTTGATTAAAAAATATAGTACTTGAAGCACACATATATGAATTTTCTGGTTTAAATTTCCCTTAAAATGGAGGAATATCTGCAGAAGGCAACATTCAAAGACTTAGTTCTGTCTGCCAGGCAGGATCTGCCACCAAACTCTCTATGAAATCAGAGAGCTGTGGGATTTTATATTTTCTATGCCCTGTTATGGATTTTGAGGGGTGTGTGTTGGGGGATTCCAATGTCTACTTGGTTATTATTTAATGACTGTTGTCATCCATAAGAAATATCCTAATTTGAGTCCAATGACAGTGGCAATAAGGAATTCATTTGAGCAGCTTGTTCCTACTTGGCCCCGTAAATTAAAGACAATCAAAAATATTGTTCAAAAAATTCACCCAGTCAATTCTTTTGCTTCTACAAGTACCAGTAAATCATATATAACAGGACAGACTGTTAAATGCAATCAGTCAAGATGAAAAATGGGAGGCCAGTGTTATCTCAGCTCTCACCAGCAATCTTATAGTGTAAAATGTGCTTTTTTTGATCAGATGCTGCAAAATCCAGACAGCACAATGTCAGCAGGAAGGAGAGGGGTGAGCTGAGGGCACCTGAGGGGGGAAGAGTGAGCCCCATCACTCCTGCAGGGATGAAGGGAGAAGAGTCTGCTGCTGCTTTGTTCCCCCTTGCAAACACTTTCCCTTCAAAGCTGAGCAGCAGTGTGCAGTGGGTTACATTCATATTGTTCCTGTACTGAACACAGGGATATGCAGCACTACCTTACAAGTGAAAGTGGGAGTTCATCTGCAAGTTTTCCTATCTTTCTTCTGGGAACCACTCTTAAACATGTCATAGTACAATTGTGTGAGGAAGAGACAATAAAATGCCATAGGATCCATGCAAAATGGCAGAAAGAGGAGTAGTTGTTTTAACTCTGCAATTAACGTTGGATGTTCTGAATCACCCTGAGATTTTCTATTAAGTCAAAAAAATGACACATTTTATCAGGTTTATTTTTCACTTTATTTTTTTAAACACCAGCTAAAGAGACTTTTCTTTTTTAATACAAGAACAAGGCAACTGTTTCCAGACAAGACCATGAAATAATTGTTGTCCTTTCTTTCTTATCAGATTGACTTTAAATTTGAAACAAACACAGAGGGAAAAGCACAAGCATTAGCAGTTTCTACTTCAAGAAATACATAGTCTTTCTTCTACATCTACTTATTTATTCAGTCTTTCAATGTCTCATAGATCACAGGAAGTAGAGAGTCTCTAGAGAGAATTAGACTGCTCTCATTCTACAGAATCTATCATATTTCCAGCTTTGCTCATTTTGTCTCAAACAATGCATGCAGGGATGTGTCATTACTCACCAAGGACATGACTAGTCATGGGTATCAGGGGAAAAGGCAGAAGAAAGCTCAAAGGGGCTCCCTGTGTCTGTGAGTGACTGAAGATATTTCCTTGGATGTTTTCTTGGTTAACTTGCAGACTGCATTAGTTAACTTGTAAAATACTCCTGAGAACAGCTGGAATCCTTCTGAATGCAGTCAGTCCCATTGAATTGTTAATGATGTCTATAGCATGTTAGGATTTGTTTTGGGATAAATACTCAATGTACAACTTGTTAGCACGCTTTCAGTCAGAAGTATGAAAGCAAATTGAAGCCTATCCCAGCATACTGGCTTTTGAAGGCTCAAAAAGACAAAATACAAGTGCTGATTCTGCAGTTCTTGAGAAGATGTCTTGGATAAGGTGTCTTTTGCTCTGCTTCCTAGGCCAGCAGTCAGCACTCCTGGGAGGATGGAGAAGTGGCTTTGTTTGTCTGCTCTTTTCCTAAGTGATTTCTGGAATGTTTTGCCTTGTGTTTCTAATTATTTTGCATTTGCTACTTCTGTTTCATTTGGGATAAATACTGTGTATGTTAATTAAGAAATGTAAATACCTTTACAGAGCTGTGTGTTTAGAAGCCTTTTTCAAAAGGAAATGTTATAAGCACACCAGTGGAAAATACAAACAAATATTTACGCTCATTGTTCTCTTTTGGCCTGAAATATTTCTTTACACAAGTACAGCTTTTAAAAGAGGGGAAATGTTGAGAGATTTCTAGCCTTAAATGGAATGTAGATTCACCTAAAAATTAGTACTTTGTGACTTTGATTACTGGCTACCAGAACCAAGACTTCTCATTGCATGAGCTCTGTCAGTGGTAGGCGTTGGGAGAGCCTTGGAAACTGTCCCAGGAAGCCTAGAAATTAATGGTAGCTCCAGAGATGTCAGGAGCTTTTTGCTGGGAAGTTCAGAGTTCTGGTTATGCAGCTAGCAGGAATAAGGCTAATGTACAGGCATTTAATACAGAGCTAATTGGAATTCCATATTTCTGGTCTGTGCGCAATAACATTAAGAATTTGAAGTAAATTTTGTTCCAGAACAGATTTAATATATATTATAAATAACAAATTTAGAACGTGAAAAAAAGTGTGCAAGTTCAAGAAATATGCACTTATGTTGCTTAATTTCTTTTTGTAATTTTGTGTATATTTTATTATTTTATGACTGCACACATAACACCTTTTGACATTTCAAAATATGTATGACAGAAAACTATTTGAGGTTTTACATGTGTTCAGGCCTGTAATAACAACTGAAAAATGTTTGTCTTGTTTCCTGAGTTTTCCTGGAGCATCAGATTTTTTTGTGCATTTTAGTCTTTGAATTACTTTTAGTACAGTTCAAGCTAGAAAAGATCAAACTTTACAACCTCCTGCTGCACCATACCCTGTGCTACTGCACATTATTCTAATTACTACACCAGTGCTTTCCCTCAGATTTTTTTTAAACCTGAAATCCTATTTTTCTATGAAACAACAAATTCTGAGCCCAAACACTTGTAATCTAAAGATTTATTTTCCCTGCAGGAAATCAACATGTTTTCCGAATGTTTCTCTTTGAACCATCTAACAGCTGCTGTTTCTGAAGACAAGAACAAGCCCCATTTTTAGAAAAGCATTCAGCTCAAGCTCTTATACGAGGTCTGGTGCCAGGGATGGCTCTTGCCCTAAAATTTCCCTGTGGGTGATGAGCTTAGCAAAACGATAACACTTTGTTCCTGCAGACCGTCCTTCCTCTTGCCTGCTGTGTGCTTTCTAAATCCCTCTCCTCTAAGGAGGGCCACAGAGAGGCCACCAGGGCCCTTCTACTTATGAAGGAGAAGTTGAATAATTGCTATTTCCGCGTGTCCCTGGCCCCTTCCCAGCAAGGCTGTGCTGGGCGCTGGCGCTTCCCTTGCGGCACAACCCCTTCTCCCCTGCCCGCTTGCTGCACCGCTGCCCCACCAGACCTTGGGAGCTCTCCTAGTCTTGTAAACTGAACAAGGGCACTAGTCTTCCTTTTTATGTGTCCTACTTGTCTTTCCTTGCCCAGATATCTGTTCGCACCTTCTTTCTGCTGGTTTTACACTTTCTGGAGCCAGTGTCCTGCATGCAGCTGTGCCTGCAGGGCAGCACCCACACACAACTCCCACGGCTCTCCACAGACCCTGCCTTGCCCTCTGCTAAATTCTGGGCTTCTTCGCTCTGTTTTCTTTCAACCAAGCTCAAACTAGGGAGTTGATTCTCATTTTGTCCTTAAGGTCAAGGGACTGAATGAATTCCCCAGCTGTTCCTCACTGAAAATGTCTCAAAACCAGAAGTAGTTAATTATTTATGTGCCCAAGAAAGGCATAAGGAAAGCACACACTTTTCTCTACTGTTGCCCATGTTTGGCATCTGGCATAGCAAAATTTATGGAGGAGCTCAGTATATGGCCCATTTGTGCATTATATTTTTATTTTGAAAGCCCCAGAAAAGCCAAAGCCTTATTAACATGAAAAAGTGATGCTTCAATCTGTAACTATATAAACTATGTCTTATAAAACAAGCCCTGGTTTTGTCTCACAGCTACCATATCAGGCTGCCCCTTAGTAATGAAAAGGCACCATAAACTTACTTGATGTCCTACTCTGTAATAAAGTGCAGTGTAATAGGGGGCAGGCACGGGCAGTTTCTATCTTCAGTCACTTCACTGTGAAAAGTATTAATCACAAATGAGAATCATAGCCTCAACATGTTGTATTTATGGACAGCAGAGAAAATGGACAAAAGTAAAGGTGTGAGCAAGTGTGCAGTCTTTACAAGCTCCTGGCAGCTGATGGTGTGATTTGCCTGTGAAGAGTGGAAGAGTCAAAGAGAGTTTTAGAACTTGTCCCATGCTTCCCTCCCACAAACAGTTGGACATGCAGGTGCATGTGGTCTTTCCAGAGGCACTCTGCAAGCAAATGCTGAGAGACAGTGCTCGAAATTATGCAGCTCAGCTTCTGGTGTGTGACAAATGCTGCATCTGCAGATCTGTGCATGCAAGTCCTGATACAGACAGAAGTGGAAGGGTGAAATATTAATCAGAAATAAACCTATATACTGCAGCTGTGACTAGGTGTGGCTCTGGAGGGAGCAGAAAACTAGTAAACTAGTAAATGTCCCTGAGGATTATGATCCCCATATAAAATTATCATTTTTCTCCACTGCTGAAAGAGCCGGGTCACATTTGTATTAAGCAAAATGGAAGATAGTGTTAGCTTTTGGTCTGCCACTGTCATTAGGCACCACCAAGAAAATCTGATTTTGTTTTCCTGCTTCAGATACTTCTGTGAGACATTTTCCTATAAAATGTCTGTGAACATACTGGTAAGAGAGGGGAAAGTCAATAAGGAAAACTTTGTTTTCCCTCTGTAGCAAGTCATTTGCCTTAAATCTCTCTGTTTTTCCTGTGTATCCAGGGGCTGTGACAGCCCTTCAGGCTAAAATGCAACCCTCAACAAACACTAATGGTTAAAAAAAGAAAAGCAAACAGGAAAATACATTATTGTCTCAGGGCTTTGCTTTTTATTGCTCTTTCTCCTTACTTCTTTGATGAATGTTTTCTGCTTGAAATCCTGTGTGTGTGACTGTCACACCATGGTCAAACAAGCAAGGCAGGACCTCATGTTAGTGCTCTCAGCATGGTCCCCACAGCTATTTTGATGGGAGCTGTGGGTGGGCAGGAGGAGCTGAGCCTGGGTGGCCGCTCTGGCTTTCAGAGGAAGTCGTATCTCCCTGGTGCAAGAGGCAGTCGCCAACTGCAGAGCTCTGACAGCTGGCATTCCGTCCCAAGGCCCTGGCCAGGGAGCTCCAGCCGTGGGACAAATAACAACAGACACTGGGCTGCCTCTCTCGGAAATGTTCCATGCCCTGTTCCATCCCACACTGGCACGGTGTATTGTAGAGCTGTGCCCTGAGTGTGCTTGCCCTGTCCCTGCCCTACTGCACAGAGAGCCACGCTGGTGTGTCCTGGCAGCCACATGCGGCACAGCTCTGACATGTGCTGCCTGCTGCTGGTTCTAGCCTCTCTCTTGACTCATCTTGGGAAAGCTAATCTCCAGAAAAGGCAGCTTCCTTACCTCTGGAAAAGCTGGCAGGTAATTTCAGTCAGCTTTTCACAGTCCTATTCCACTTCTCCAGCAGCCCAGAATGAGATTGCACAGCAAGGTAGAGACAGAACACAGCACTCAGAACAGATAGGATGGGTTACCTGTGTAGCTATTTGTGCCTTGATGGTATTTTTCATGTTGCAGATGACTGGAAAGCCAAGGTAGTGTGTAAGGCCTTCTTGTGTCCTTCTTTAGTGCTGTGCATGTCAGCTCAGACACATGTACATAGCCTGCAGACACAGCAGGCTGGCATCCAACCTAGAAGTGCTGTGTAGGTTCATTCTGTGCAGAGGCCAGAATATGTATTGGTGAAATACATTTTGATGTGGATCTTAGTGACACAGTTCTGCACAGTTACAAATAGAATTATAAAACAGATGTCCTTGTACCTTTGATTTTTTTTATTTTTTTTTTCTCAAACAGGTGTGAAGAAAGAAGTACAAAAAGATCAGGATGCTAGCAGACCAGCTGTTTCATCCCCTAAGAAATCAGCAGTAACAGCCACAAAACTCCATTCACCAGGTATTTATGAGCCTGAAAGCACTGTTTCAGGAAAGATTTAAACTCGTTGACTTTGCATCTCTTGTTAACACACTCAAATCTGAGACATAGTATTGCTAAGTGAGAATTGATTGTGCCCAAGGTTCATTAAGCTACAGCAGGCTTTATCATACCAATGCATGGGTTGAATAGACTTTTGTTCTCTTTGTTATAACCATGCAATCATCTCTCTTTCAAAACAAAGAGCTGATGCTATTACATGTTTAAGGGCACAAGAACATTTTTTTTTAATCATTATAATTTTCTTACAAAAAAAGAGGACAGATACATATAGCAAAATAAAAGACACCTCAGACAATTGCCTAGAGTGACAGTGGATTTCTCAGAATCTACTCTTACTTTTATGCAGAGGGACTAAATTTTCTGGGCTATTTCTGTGCATAGTTGGAAAAGGAATTATCTATACAAATAACCTCCAAAGTGCTACTGGGACATTGTCAACTTATACCTCAATAGTGGGCACAAACACATGGTCTTAGCATTTCTGAAGAATGCCTTTTGTTATTTATTAAAATGAAGAGAACTTGTTTCTATTTATGTCTACTGGGTGTACATTAACAAATGGGTAAGGTGCCCAAAGGCTTTTGTGAGGCTGGTCTTTGGTTGATCTAAATGCTTCTGAAATGAGTGTGCATGGTCTCACTGATTTCATTGTGCTTGCAGTTTATCTTCTGTTCCCTCATTTTTCAGACTCTGCTTGAATGCTTAAAATGTCATCTCTACATCTATGTGGTATATATACTTAAGTTATAACTGTGGGGGATAGAACCCCCTGTTGCTTCATTTGGTGGCAAAATATAAAGCATGTAGAACAGCTTTCCAGCTCCTATAAATTGCACCAAGAGTTTCTCCATTATTATTAAATTTAATCCCTATTTTTCTTCTTCTTCTCAACCAACAAAATCAAGAAAATTGAAGGGTAAATTTAATCTTCTCAGGCACCAACAGGACACGAAATTCTTCTCCTTACAAAGACAATAGAGTAAAAAGATGAATTTAACACTGTCCTCTGAGTCATATAATTTACAGGCTATTTTGCACCTGGTGAGATCACAGAGAGATCCAAAGAATTTGTTGCAGAGAGTGCCAGACCAGAAGCTCACCAGTGTTTATAACGGTGGGAGTCCAGTTTAAGCATCAGCACAGATTCTGGCTGTGGCAGCATGTTACAGCACAGCTGATTTGCTTCCACTAGGATTACAAAGCAAAATGGAACACTGGAATATTTGTACAGTGTATTTGTGTTGTCTTAAGGAGGTCTGCATTTCCACGGGTGACTTCATAATTTTCAAAGTTTTGGTGTATCCAACTCATGAGGGCCTCAAAGGTTTTTTCATTCTCGTGAGAGGCTGAGTAACTGACCTCCATCCATCAGACTGATTTAGAATTTGTTCAGCTTGCTTGTCTGCAATTAAGCCAATGTAAATTTGTTTATCACTCTAAGGATCAAGTAGGAAAATAAACCTCATCTTCATTTATAGTTTTTTAGAGTAGCCTTTGGCCTTCTTTGAAATAACTACAGCAATAACAAAGCAATAATGACAATTTTTTCACCTACTTAACAATTTAAAAAACTAGTCAAAGCAGCCTTTGAAAAGGACACACGGTGTAGCTGATGCTAAGGGGCAGTCACAGACTTTCCTGCATCAGAATCAAACTCCTGCAACGTTTACACTTTTTGATGGGAGAGAACGTGTCTCACAGGTAATTCCACCACAGCTGCACCTGGCAACAAAACAGGTCCTAAAATTTCTGAGTGCTGTTTCTAGGTTGTATTTGCCTGTTACTGGCCTTCTCACATTCAGTTCCTTTCAATCAGTGCTGGTTTTTGACTGTCATACACAAATTTTTTGAGCTTTGAATCTGAAGACTTGCAAGGGAGTTTTGAGATGCAGAGTCTTGCAGGGATCTCAGTTTTATCTTTTGATGCAATACTATTCCTGAGATCTGTGTATAGGAACAGGTGTCCATAGATGCAAGTGCTCTCCTTCCACTCCATTTTAGAATGGTGCCAACTGCTTCTGGCATCTGTCACTCTAGAGAATGCTTGATATCAGTCATCTCTAAGTAATTTACCCACTTTCTTTACCAAAATGTTGGATATTGGACAGTTAAAAGGCGAATAAATTGCATACCCCCATCTAAATCCTCATGGACAGTGTTAATTATGAGTATATACTTGCTATGTCTCCTTAGTTCAAACACTCACGTAGATAAAAAAGACTTGGGAGTTTTGAAGTGGATCAAAGGGGTTCAGTGATTTCAGCACACACTGGGTCTGCCCCTCTGGTCCCACCACCAGCAAAAAGGACACTGAGGATCAGGGCCAGCATCATTAATATATACCCTGTTTTGTGCAGAGCAACAGAAGAGAGACATCAATGGCAGAATAAGCTTAGTAAGCTGCCTTTCAGACCCAAATGAACCGAGAAATTCAGATTTATCCCTGAGGAGAATAGCACCGTTTAATTTACAAGGACAGCTTATAATACCGACAAGGACAACACAGATGTGCACTTCAAATCTTCCAGTGAACAGGAAGGCTAGAAAAATATAAGACTAAGCAACCTGATGGGTTTCTGTTTTAATTAAAACTGATTTCAAGGGCTTTCCCCTACACTTCTCCCTAAGCCTTCTGTTGTAACATCAACATCTTGCTTAAACAACCCAAGATTTTTATGCTAAAAAGACAGATCTTTATGTCTTTAATTTCTTATTTTGTGGTATTACCTACTGTACAGTTAAGAGCCCCTTGACATGAATGGAAGAGTCTGTATTTTCTTTTTACTGCACAAAAAGGCTGACAAGCCTTAAGTGACATAAAAATGGATAGAGGGCAATAGCTATGCTGCTTGAACTCTCTCAATGACAAAAACTTCTTGTGCTGTATTATTTAGGTCTTACAACAACATGGCATTAGTCTTGAAGCTGCAGAACATGGTATTCTTTGTCACAAATGCAAGTCATGGACACAAAGAGTTTCAAAGGGTTTTTTGCACTCGTGGCTCATTGCAGTTGGAGCTTGAGATGCTTGGAGACATGAGGGAGCATCTCTGTTGGAGCTGGCTCCCTGTAAGCATAGCTTGGAGCCAGGATGTAGCTGAGCAACATAGAAGATACGCTCCCAACGGCTCCACACAAGCTGGGAATCTGAAAAAGTAGGAATATGCTCCTGGGGTATTGCTCTGTGGAAGCCATACTCTTTCCCTGCCTAATCTAGTAAAACTGCCTTCAGGGTCTATTTGCACACCCGGACCACGGTCTTAAAGATCTAAAAGATCTAAAGCACATCTGACAAAATTATCTCTGGAATTTGTAATACTCTACTTTACAAATTGGCTCAGATTCATACCAGAGACATCTCTGTGGAAGGATTCTTTGGCTTTCTAGGAAAGGGATAGGCAATATTCACAGCAGAAAACTGTCCCCTATTACACTGATTGCTGGACACTGGCTGTAGACATGGTTTCTGTACTGTTTTTCAGGGACTGTATAATACAAGATCATAAAACTACAAACTGTCCCCTTTTTTCATATTCTTACACACACAACCTTTTCTACTAACACAGAATTGTTCCAGATCCATGTTCACCATCTCTGTAACACATGGGACAAAGGTGTCTGACTCATATTTTCTCCCTTTTTCTTACTGACTTTAGCTTACGGAGTAAAAGTCAGCAAATAATGGGAGGATCTGTTGAAGAGGTTCCTGGCCAGTATTCAGGAATCAGCTAAAGAGCATCAACTGAAGGGTAGCAAAAAGGTAGCAAAATAGACTGAGGGTAGCAAAAGGTCACTAAATGTCTGCAAAGCTGATGCCCAGCTGGCCATAAATGTTTGCAGAGGAGAGTTCTTAGAAAGCAAAGAACGTAAAGAGAACAGATTTTCCAAGTGGCTCCAGTGGCTTGAGCAGCCCAATAATACCACAACACTGCCCTTTCCTGCTTCATCCTCATGACTGGGTATTCCCACAGAAATGGATAGTTGACTCAAGCAGGATGTGAACTTAGGAAAAAAAAAGCCCCACTGCCCTGAAGTGGATGATCATGAGTAAGCTTTGGTTCTGGTGCCATTGATATGAATATAACACTGTATTTATACATACCATAAACACAAGCTACACTAGTGCTTTCACATGTTTATACAGCATCAGGCTTGCTTCAAGCCAACTTGGAGCACATCAGAGGAGCCAGAGTCTGTCTGAGCCTAATTCTGCAGGCAAACCATGTGATAATTCTGGTGTGATCCATGATGCTGGAGAGCAGCCACACAAAGCCAGTGATGTAACTCCTGTGCATTGTGTGGCACTTGGTGGCTCTTCAGCACAAATCTGGTAAGTGCTGCAATTTTAGACACATTATAAAGATGAGAGCAAGGCGAACTCTCAAGGCAGACTGCAGTATTGTAGATAAAAGGTAATAGCGATATCCCAGTGGCAAGCAATCCATGCCCTGTTTGCATTCAGGGAGGGACAACTCCAGCCCCACATGGTCCTGTGTAGAGGCTAAACGAAATCTGTAAAGACAAAGCAAATCTGGCACCTCTGTCGAGTCACCAAGCTGGGGGTTCATGTGAACAAATAAACTACGTGTAGAGTAGAAATGTCGCCTAGCTGTTCTCCACATCACTGATAAGGTGAATCCTGACCTGGAAGTGCCCATTTCTCTCACTGCCATTTAAGGGAGTCCAGGACCACAGATGCAGACCTCTGTTCTTGTAGATGTCTAGCAGAGGTGAGGTGATTCCTTCCTCCAACAACCTCAGTTCTCAGTGATACACTCTTAGGACAGCTCTCCTCAACTGGTAGAAGACTTTCAGTCTCAGAGCCTGAGGTGAGATGACTGTCAAATAGCTTTGAGATTTTACCCCTAAAGAAACATACTTCACTGTGCTTTTGTTTGGTTTGGTTTTTTGGTTTGGTTTGGGGTTTTTTGGGTTTTTTTTCGGTTTGGTTAGCTGGGTTTTTTGGTTTTTTTTTTTTTTGTTGTTTTTGGGGTTTTTTTTGAAAGACTGAAAATTCTCTGTGAGCGCTACAGACCTGTTCTTTTGTAGGGATGAGTCCCAAATGCCATAGAAACACATAAATATCATGTCTGTACATGTAAACTAAATGACCTGAATGGTCTTTTCTTCTCTTCTTTGTAGGACATCCCAAGCAAAGGCCAGCCACCCCAAAGAATGGATTCTCCCCCAAACCAGGAGAGGGGCGAGACACTGAGAAGCAGTTCATTCAGAAACTGAAGGAAAAGTGTGAGGAGCAGTCTCGGCAATTAATCAATATCCAAAATGAGCTTAAAAGGGCCAGCTGTGGCTTTGATGTCTTTGCTATAACAACACAGTACTTTTTCAGGCAGGTAAGTGCAATGGGTACTTCTTCCCATCAAAAAGATTCTTTGCCTTTTTACCTGTCACTTGCCCAAATTTATTCCATAGTCCCTGTAAATTTGTTCTTGGGACCAAAGCATGTAATTTCTTTACAATGATTATTATGAGAAGGTAATTTAAATGTCATAGAATTATAGAAAGGAAAACTGCAATGACAAAGGAAATCTGGCACCTCTGTTAAGACACCAAGCTTGGCGATTGGGTGGCCAAAGAAACTGTTTGTGAAGTGTGATGTCATCCAATCTGATAAGTTTGATGTCATATATTAGAAAAAAGAGTTCAGGAACTTAGAAAAGGAATAATTTTGAATGAAGTATTTGTCACAAGCAGGGGATTTTAGGAGTAAAGGAGATGCAGAAACTTAGAAGCCCCAGTCTCTGATTGTTAGAGCTGGAATGGAAAGTGTAACTGAGATATTAATACTTGCGGGCAACCAAAGCTGTTAGAAGAAGGAAACTATTTGATTTCCCTCAATAATTATCTACTCTTCCTCTTCACCATGAATTGGGCAGGGTGTCCCTGTTACAGGGTTGCCAACTCCTGAAGATGTTGGGATAACATTACCTCAGCATGTAGACACTCAGCAGGTATAGAGAAAATAAAGAAAATATTTCTGGTAATTAGAGAATATAATTTATTCACTCAAGTCAAAATGAAAAAATGTTAAGACAACCAAAATAACCATGAAAGACTTGAAGGTATTGCTTGTTTCAAAAGCTGTTTAATGATCTAGGAAATGTAGCTGGGCTCTGAAGCCCAGGCCTGGTTCACACCATGCCCATGTGTTTTATAACATCCCAGGTTAAGCTGGTATCCTGGCTACTTTGTAAAATAGGCAGACAATCACCAGCAGTAGGACCCAAGGTTCAGATAATACCCTTGATTGCCTGTTTGTCTACTTTTGGAAGAGACAAGAATAAATTTTCTGTGTTAAATGAGAGAAGGAAAAGCAAGGAAACAAAACCTAAATTCAGTCAGTCTTAAAAACCCTGAAATACTTTATTTAGTTTTGGGGCTTTTTATAATAGTGGGAAAGGTTACCTTTGAATAAATAACCACAGTTCACACTGTTCCTTAAGTAGGAGCTGATCTTGCCAGGGAAGATTAAATGAACTGAAAAAACAGGGAATTTTTAAAATGCCCTAAATATTTTAAATACCTTCCCAGGAGATTTGTTCCCTCTATATTCGACATTTTTGTATTTTAGGACTTATTGGGTATTTCTAAATACTTTTGGGTGGGTTTGGGTTTTTTTGTTTTTTGTTTTTGTTTGGGTTTTTGTGGGGTTGTTTTTGTTTGTTTGTTTTTGGTTTTAGCTAGCTGTGGAGTATCCTTGTTTAAATCAGAGGGAAATAAAAAAGGGCAGATCATTGTCAGCTCAGCTTTGTCTGTGCATTGTCCACTGGGGAGAGATTTTTCATCACATGCCTCATTCACAATTTGCTGAAGGAGCTCTGGAATCTTGGGCATATCTCCTTCATTTCCTCTGGATATGTTTTAAATGAGAACAGCTGCTGCAACTGAGCTTTGAGATGACTGTCCTGCTGTTGGTACACGTTGTATCTGTCCTGAAAATGCGTCCTGCATTGAACAACTCAGGTGTCTTTATTTAATAGCATCCACTCCGATGGTCTCTGAGTCCTGGCCAAGCATAGCTGCACAGCTTGTTCCCAGCTCCTCTGTATTTATCAGGCCAGCTGAGGATTGCAGTAATGCTCCTCTGAGTGGCTGGAGGTGAAATATAACACACCTGTAGAATTCAAGCACCTTCAGGTTCAGGCAGGACTGGATGTAGATTTGTTTCAGATCCATGCAGATGTGGTACCTCCTTTGGGAGTTTGCTTTAGGCTCCATTTTTAGTGCCTGCAGGCAGGTGAGCACTTCATGAAGACCATTTAAAGCACCAAATTTCTGCTTTCTGAATTTCTGCTTGAGTTACTCGCCTGTCTTGTCTGAGACTCCCAGGGAGCACTACAGCTGCTGCACTCTTAAATTCAGTGCTTAAATTGAGAACCTCCATACAGTGGGACAATCTGGGACTACTCAAGGAGTTGTGTAACTGGGCAGTCATTTGTCTTGCGACATAGACACAGGCTTACAAGTTTTTGAGTGTCATTTGCAAATACAATATGTAGACATTTTCTGAGGTGGCATTATTGTCTGAAAGCTTGAGCAAAATTGAGTTGGCTGGCTTTGAGTTGGGGCAGCATGGGAAAAAATAAAGCTTTTCACATTATAGAAATAATAACAGTTGGGTGTATCTGAAAACCCTGCAGGCAAAGTGGTTGAGGTCTGAGTGGAACTGCAGTATGGCAAAGGAAAAACATTCATTCAATAAAATGGTGCAGCCTTATTCCAGAGAGGTTTGGGGTTGATTTGTCCAGCTAGCAGTTCCACTCTTGTTTAGCGAAGGGCCCAATCCTATTTTGGTACAAGGGACCCTCTTTTGGGCTGATAGTCATTTGTGGCCAATCTGTCTCTCTTTCCTTACATCACAACCAAATAATATTCAAAACATAGATTTTTCTCAGATTTTGATGTAAAATCTGTTGTAAAATGTGCTCCTAGGCAGTGAGGACAGGACTGAGTCTTAAAAACAGCAAGTAGGAGTCTTCCCATGCCTGTGACTCACTTGTCTTGTTCACACTGTTTCTGCTCTCTTTCCAGAGCTGGTGAAATTGCCAATGCAAGTGGTCCAACAGACAGATTTAGCTGTGTGGAATGAGAGTGTTGGACCACACCAGAAGTTCCTTTGAGTGCTTTAAGATTACATGACCATTTTCTTATAATTTTTTTTAATTTGTTTTCTGACTATTTCAGACCACTGCTGGATGGTATCCTGGAATCATCTCTTCCTCAGTTGAAAATGCTTGTAATTGGCAAGATTCTTTTAATTGGCACCTAGAAGTGCACAATATGTATCAGTATTTAATACAGACCCATTAAATGCCACTTAAAACAACTTTCTATCCTTGGGAAAAGCCTAGGCAATCGAAGCAGGTGATAACTGAGGCAGTAGACATAAAAAATATTAAAGCAGTGGTTCTGACATAAGCATGAAAAGTAATGATTGCAGTACCTGTGCAGAGCATGGTTTTTAATTATTATTTAATTAGCAGATGTATTAGCTTAAGACTCTCATATATGCACATGACTCTTGTTGACTTTTGGAACTGCTTCAAATTAATTCTGAAGAGGAGCAGATTAAGTTTGCCCTTAATGTTGTCAGATGTTCATCTTGCCGACACAGCCCTCGTGCTGTGCTGGTATTCCAGAGTGAACAACTGGCTAACGGGAGCTGGAGTGATACCAGGAAGACTTTTTAGAGCAAGTATCTCCAGAGCCCTGGTTTGCATCACTCCTGACCTGCTCTGGCTTGTTAACCCAGTGACAGTGGCAATCCTGGCCCAGTTTCAGCCCTGCTCAGCCAAGTGGCCAGCAGTCATCTCTCTTGGAAGTGCTAACAGTGCCATCTAAAGGAGAGTAACCCAAAGTGACAAATCTGGGAGACAAAATCTTTCCGGAGATAAAAAGGGAAGAAAACATACAAATCCACTTTCGTGTCTCTAGTACACTCATAGAAGTGTTGTGTTGAGGGCTGTTGTGGCCAAACTGCACCAAGGCTCTGCAATCCAGCCTGCCTCAGCAGGCAGAAAGTGGAGTCCTAGTTCTGCCTCTGAAATTTCAGAGGACTCTAGGGCCACAGTGCATGTGAGGAGAAGGGATCCTTTCTGGGCTGCAGGCCTCAAGGGTGGGAGCAGGTCAGGGAAAGGGTTATGCTGGAGTAGCCTGTCCCATACTCTGCTTGGGCCTGGAGGAGTTTCCAGACCTGCAGCATGGCCTCTTGATATGTTTTTCATCATGGGGGAATAACTTCTCAGGACAGGTCCCAGCGTGAGCGCAGCTGGATCAGCTGGGAATGGAGGAAACTCAGAGATGTCCTGAACAAGAGCTGGGACAAAACTGCAGTACTTGATGACATCCCAGAACTCTGTGTCTGCCAGGACTGGGAAAGGCACGTCACCAGTGACCAGAGTGTGTGTGTCTGCACATCTAATCATGGGCAAACAATACTTGTATTCCAGAAAAGTAAACACACCCAGGCATATCCTGCAAAATCTAGAATGGGCAAGGAAAACCTGTTCCCTCATTCAAATAACAAATTGATGTGTGCTGGGGTGTTTCTTTGAGAGGAATGTTCCTGTGAATGGACAATATGCCACCCAAGCATCACGTAACATCCTTGGCCAGATGTTAATGACCACCTGTACTAGGGGCAAAATCGGTCATGCTATAAGTCACCACTGCCCAAAATCCCACCATTGCCTCCAAAACATTAATTTGGGTTAACATTTCAAAGGATTATCTCAGGCTAAGCTGAAAATGGTTTATTTTCACAGTCATCTCAGAGAATGAGCTCAAGAGAAATATATCTATTGTTCGTGCCTGGTGCTGGCAGAGCGGTAAGAAGCCAGCACTCATCAGAAAAATTGAATTTCTGGCTTTCAGGGCAATGCTTTCCCAGCATTTACAAAACATGTTTGAATTAGGCCCAAGAATAGTCCTTACAAAAGTGCCATTCCTCCCTCCTCACTATTACAGTTAGGCTACATGTCCTGTATTGAGCAAGTTCATTCTTTACATTGCTCCTGATGAAGACCAGAGCAGTCAGAGCAGCTCAATATTTTCATTCTGTATCCTGAAAAAAAAATATGCTTTGGACTCGTCAAACACTGACAGTTTAGGGTTATAAATCAAAAGCATTTTATTGCAAAGAAAACAAAACACTTTGTTTACTTGGGAGGAAAAACATAGAAAGAAGCTCTGTCATCATTTAGAGCTTTCTAAACTGCTTTTCAAGGGGAAATTCACAAGATTTGGTACATGGGGCTATTAGTTACAGTAGAACAGAGCAGTAAGAATCCAGAGGTATACTCCTTTACTCACAAGCATTACAATGAAGTCTCTATAGTGCAGATGTTATGAGACCTGCAGGCCACTCAGACATGGTCAGTCAACCCAAGGAATAGATTTGGATTTGTGAAATTAAGGAAATCACCTTCTGCAGGCCCCCTGCTTATTTGCTGTGTGTGCTAAAAGTCAGGCAGTGAGTAGGTAAGATGCTATAAGAAAAGAAACCTTAAAGCAGCTGAGTGTCTCTCCCTTCCTCATCCTTTGGGTACCTGGATCTTACACTGCTTCCAGACAGTACGGCTAGCCCTGCTTCAGGCCTTGCAAAACAGAAGGAAAAAGGTGTAGGGAACCTCTTGGCTTCTCCCTGTGTCCTCAGTGGTCCCCTTAGAGACACTGCTGTGACAAAATTACAAATTTTAGTTTTGAAAGGTGGAAAAATATGCTTCCCTGGGGAGCACTGGTTTAGTTACATGGTCTTATTTTGAAAAAAACAAAACAAAACAAAAAGACCAAACAAACAAACAAAAACAAACAAAAAAAAAAAAAAAAAAAAAAAAAAAAAAAAAAAAAAACCAAATCAGACTTTATTTGTATCCTTGGCTGGAGAAGAATTTTGTTAGTTACACATAAATATTTTAAATATTGAGATAAAAAATAAATAACTCCAGACATTCTAATGGTCTTCTTGTAGAGGTTTTAAATGGCCATTATAATTAAAGACCTCTTTATTTACATGTTGTCCTTAAAGAGAAATATATTTAGGATGTGTGCTAAGCATCAGGTAAAAGTGGATTTATTTTCTTCTTTTGTTTGTATTATCAATCTCTGTGTAAGCAACTTTGAAGGCCTTGATTTTATACTGCATTCAGAGGAAAAAACATTTAAGAGTCAGAAGTGGTTTTTGTGATGTTGGCAGCCTCCAAGCTGGGTATACATCTGGGCTTGAGGGATTTGGCAACACATTGGAAGTGGTGTGAAAAGCAGTGATGAGTAATAGGGTCCAGTGCTGTTGTGGCCTCTCATCATGCAGAGGACAGAGAAACCCAAATCACAGTGTTTTCATGCTGTTCTTTAAGATCAGCAAAGGAGGCAATGGAAATCTGTACCTCTTTTAAATTCCATGCATTTTAAATTCCTCTCTTAAGGCAAAGAGGCAATATCCTCAGATCAATCATTGTTTGTTTTCTGGTGTTTTGTTTTTTGGAGATTTTTTCTTTTGATTGATTAATTGATTACTCCCCAGAGACATTCTACCAAGATTTCTAATAAGAATGTAACAGAACAAAGGCTTTACAATTCAGTGTAGATCAATAGGTGCAAGGTTCATGTATGAAAGTATTAATCACACCAGAAACAGGAGAATTTTTCTGTTTCCATGCAAGAACAGAAATATTTAACAAATTAAAATTTATAGATACCTTTCAGGAAGTGAATAAGGAAACCATAACTCTCACTAGCAGTGGGGTGGACGAGACCTGGCCTGCCCAGGTCAGAGGGATCCCATCTTCTCTTTGGGAGTCAAAAAGCAGAGCCTCCCTGCAAAAGCAAACTTCTCAGCACATCTCTTGTTTTACACATATGTTTTTTTGCATAAAATATTTATGACAAGTCCAAATGTCACTCTTTAAAGTTGGTGTTAAGGGCAAGGCCATGACTCAACTCACAGATAATCTTCAGAGCATTTCAAAATGAAATTTTTTAATAGAAGTCTAAGGAAGGTTGGAATCAGCCTAGGGAGAGGTCAAATACTGAGTTCCCTTGCCAGAAGAAGCAGTGACCACTGAGTAACTTGAAACATATTTGCATGCTGCTGGTTACTTTTACCTGTCCCTCTGGCAGATCCATGTCCTTCTTTCCCATGAGGCCAACCTCAGGCATCACCCAATCACTCATTCTGTGGCTGAAGCCTCACCTGGAGATGCCCATTGCAGCATCCCAGGAGCTCTCCTTCCCCCACATACACACCCAAGGCCTTTTCCCTGCTTGGATTTTCACACCTCTGGCAGCAATACTTTTGTTTGGTGGTTTTTCATCCCCCTCAGGTCAAAGTGGCACGGCTCCGTTAATATAGACATGTCCAATAATGATCCATATAGGCATTATAATAATTTTGGCAGCAATGATCAGTGCAATTGATCTTCAGATTTTTCAAGTGATCTTAGTACTGCTACAGTCTAAAAAGAGGAACAATTTATTATCCATAACAAAGGTCTGGCAATGCTAATTGTCCATCAAACCAACTATGTGCCAGCTTTTTAATTGCAGGAATATTAGGGTTTTAGCCATCACAAAACATAAAGCGTAGCCTCACTTAGAAAATCAATTTTTATCTTCTTATTTACCAGTGGAATACAATCTGTTTAAGTTAACATTAGCTTGTGTTTAACCAGATTACATAGAACAAAGAACAAGAAGATGATGAGATTGAACTGATTTTGTTGAAAACAGAAAGCACTTGGCTGACTTAATGCATTCCTCTTTGTTAATATTTGAGCTTTATACAGCATTCTTAATAGAAATTAAGACATTAAAGTTTTTGTTGTTCTACAATTATCCCAACGACTGCTAGACACCTCAAGGATGACACAAAGATGATGTCCCAGTCCTGGAGCATTTCGCATCTAAATAGGCAAAAGCCTGAATAAAACTGGTGTGTCAAAGTGACTGAGTCTGGAGATTACCCTATATTTAGTTTCTTAGAGGACTTGATGGGAAGATAGGCACATGTTTGCGTGTGTGTGTGCATGGATACACACACCTGCATGCACACAAGCACACCGTGCTGCGTGTTCTGCTTTCAGGTATCCGCTGGGAAGAGGGTCTGTGTTTCAAGTGACTGTAGAGGGGATAGGGCTAGAGCACCAGAGGGCCTGGGATCACCAACAGGGTCACAGTGATAGGCATGAAGATTGGGCAGTGAGATGTCCTGCCAGTGCATCACCCAAGTGCAGTAGTGAGGGCAGCCAGGAAGTCACAGCAAGCCCACATACAGCAGGAGGTGCAGAGACAGCAATGCTTATGTGTATGCAGTTCTGTGAGCTGTAGAAGAGAGTCCAGTGAGTAGTTTCCCCTCTGCATACAGGGATACTCCCACTGTTCATGTTTATTTTCACCAAATGGGTGTGATGAATATTTTACATCCCACACAGGTTCGTCCCATCTGCCCTTGTTGGTGTTTCCTGTGGCGAGCACATGGCTCCAGGCAGCTGCAGAAATGAGTAGCAGGACGTGTCCTCAGCAGCACTGCTGGGCTGATGGCTGATTCTGAGGCAAACAGGCTCCACAGTTGTTCTTATTACCACACTCTGGTTTCATCTGTGGGGGGAAATTAGCTGTATTTCTTCCTTGTTTTATTTTGTTGGGTTTTTTAAATTGATTAGTGCACTAGAGTCAATGAACAGACCCAGAGGGATGCTTCTCCTCAGGGGATGTACTGAGTATGTGCACATGGATTGTACAAGAAGCACCTTTGGTGTGCTGGCTGGGGAGTACTGGGGTCCATCACCATTTACCCAAGAGGTGTCTGAACTTGGACCTTATTTGAGGCTGGAGATGCCTTTACACACCTGAGATTTGGTACCCCAGGCACTTGGCTGCATGCTGCAGGAGGACCCTGCAGTTCTGTGCAGGGTCTTGGCTTCCCCAAGAGCAGAGAAAGCTGTTTTCCCCCTTCATTTGCAATATTGCCTCACCTGGCACATGGGACATTCTTCTTGTGTCCAGCAGAGGCACCTTGCTCAGGCTGAACCTTAGCCTGGGGGATTGGTCTGACCACAAGACAGTTGTGATCCCTTCAGCAGCTGGAAGTTGGCTGCATTTCTGGAAATGGTTTTTGAAGCTTCCTGGAAAAACTTGTGTCATGCTGAGCTGACTGCTTTAAGCTGCCTCACACTTAGCAGCCAGGCAGGAGGTAAGCACCAAGGCAAGTCTCTGACAGGCAAAGCTCCCCAGCCCTCCAGAGAGGCAGTGACAGCCCACAGATAACTTGCAAGGTCAGGAAAGACATGCTTGATAGGTGAAAGTGTCTGCAGAGTTATTCTGCCCTGGAAAGTAGAAGGAAAATTTTTAGGAGGGACTGGGTGTTGCCCAGATATCTCTGGATTTCCAGTGGGATGCATGTTGCAAAAGAAAAAAGGTTTTGGGATTTCTTTCTGCTCTGACTGTAAAAAACAGAGATCACCTTCTGATGTGTTACAGGTTTCCAGATATTTGGCCTGATTTTTTTATGCTTTCACCTCTTGCTGACTGGTATTCTTAGAAACAAACACATTACAAAGGAGCATCGCATGCTCAAAGCAATGGCTAAATACATGAAAAGGATTATTTCAGAAATAGGGAACAGTTGGGCATATACCATATATTTATGTAGGTGCCATTCATATGACTATAATGCTTGAACTTCTTTCCCATAGCCTTGGAATATCTTCTGTTTCATGTTAAACTTAATTTCACCAATCTTCAGTTAAAATGCAGTACTAGAAGTTACTGAGTGTTAGATGCACTTTAAAAAAATGTTCTGTCTTCTTTCCCCTGCCCCAAAGGCATTTTTAAATGTCATTTGTAGAAAGACTTCAGATTATTTACTGTGTTCTCTCACCAATGCATACTCCTAAGCTAGAATGCTCTGCTGATACAACTCCCTGTCTCTCCAAAATTACTGTCGCAGTCCCAGAGGGTGACAGTGTAAATATCACAAGTCCTCTTATGTAGATCCATCAGCAGATGCATTCAGAGCTGACGCACAAGAGGGACTTTGCAGCAGTCTAGTGGAACTTTCCCTGTTGATCAAAATTCCTGGCTGATGTGAGGTTGTTCCAGTGCAAAGCAAGGCTTGAAAATACAGATAGACCATGACAACTATTTCATCTCCTGTGGTTCAAGACTGTGTACCACATCTGCAAAAACCTCTCATATAGACATGCTGACAGAAATGCAGCGCTTCCTTTATAAGTGAAGTTCTGATGTGATCTTCAGTATTTCAAGTATTTCTTATCCCATTTGCAGTCCATGTAGACATTGGTTACAGATTTAAGCAGCTGGAGAGCCACATATTTGATGAGTGGACTGCAAGCTGCCTGAACTTTGGAGCATATAAAACCAACACACTCACATTCCCACTGCACTGGTTTTGAGTGATGGATGCAGCAAAGCCAGGCTGAAACCAGCTCTGCCTGGAACTGTGGTCTGTTTCCATCAGCTGGAAGGGAAGGGAGTAACCCCAGGAGCAATTAGAGCTTCTGGTGTCAGCACAAATCAATGTGAGCTTCCACTGTGAGCATGTGTCATGAAAGATCTTTGGGTGAGTAAGCAGAGATGCAACCAGTAGAAGTGAGGCAGTGACAACACCTGCATGTTCAGCACTGGGGAGATTGACACTGAATATATGACATTTAGCACTGCTGCTCACACATCTTCACAAGACAAAAATGAGGAGGTAAAAGAAGAGTAATAAACAACTCTGAGATCTGGAAAAATCCCTTTTTGTGAGAGACAGCAGAGAACTGTTGACTTCTTTGTGAAAAAAGGCAAAGTGGCTTGAGTGCAGCGCAGAAAAATTCTCATAAGGAGGTACTGCTGTGTACCAGAAATCAGGAGAAAGTTTAGCAGAAACTACTGCTAAACTTTTGCAGAAGTTTTTCAGCTTCAACACGTGAAGGAAGCACAGACCTTTAGGGCTAGAGATGATCAGTTATTAGAAGAAACCACTGTAAGAAGAAAAAGCAGATCCACACCTTCATGTCAGCAGTTTGCCAATGATTGCCTTTATACAGGGGATGTTTTCATCAAATGTAGTCATAGAAGAGCAGCTGTGTGAAATATCATGTCCTGTGATAAGAAAAATCATACTATTTGATTGAACCATCCCCTTGTCCTTTGACCTTAAAGTCTACTAAGATCAATAGGTAGCAAGAATATCTGGGCATTTAATATTTGCTGGTACAATACATGTTTGAGTGGAGAGGCCTATTTTGAGGTCGAAAGCATTTTTCAGACAATGTTAAGATGAGTTTTCCATGCAGAACAGCTTTTCATCACACTCTCTAATGCAGGGTAACTTGCACCTTCTTCTGAATTTTCTGACAATAATTATGGCTCGATGCAGGATCTAGATTAGAGAGACCATGACTCAAAGATATATATATATAAATGGTAATTATTGTGTTCCAAGGACATTTTTGCCTTTCTTTCAAGTGGAAAGTGTATCTCCTTGATAACTCCTTCTGTGTCCTTACAGCCATCCAAGAGTATGTATCTGGACTTTTGAATCAAATACCCAACACACAACCTGTCTCTCGCTTAAACCCCCTTTCAGGTCTGAGCTACCTGGTTCCAGAAATGGACTCTAAAAGGTTTCAGCTGCAATTCTTCTGAAATTCTCTGGCTTTGCTCTCGCCCCTGAGATCTAATTCACATGCAGCTTCCTACAATCACTTCTCACACATCATCGCTTCAGAAGGTGGTGGTGTGGTTTTTATAATGTTTATTATAAACATTATAATTTTTCCTTAAAAGAAGAATTAAAAGAGCTGGTTCTTCCTTAAAACCAGCTCTAACTACAGATGAGTTAGTATAAAAGATGTGTTTCTAAAATGAGTTCTAAAAATCATCTGAGCTGGGTTTTCTTCGGGTAAAAAAACCCTCCCAAGCCCACAACTAATTGTTTGAATTCTCATGAATGGTAGTAAGTACTGTTCCTTTCAGCAGAGCACTGAGAATCTTTCCAATAGGAGAACCTTGGTCCATGTAAAGCAGCTGGAATTTTCTGCCACTGTCATTGTTGTCATAGAATGTCAGCACTTGTGCCTTGCTCTGCTTGGCCTCAAAATACAGCAGCTTGAAGTTGTCATTGGCTTTGGGCCAGGGTAACTCGGGAGTGGAGGAGAGGAGATTACCTGTTTGCTGGGAGAAGGGAACATTTCTCTGCAAAGTTGATTTAAGAAAATGGCCATCTGCTTGCTGCTACTCAGAGGTTTGGAATTCAGATATAGCCTTGCAGGGGATGTATTCCTGGGTAGAGGGCAGGTGAGGAGTTTGGTGAAAATCTGCATTTTTCCTGGTGATCTTGGTGCATAAATGATATTTCATATGAAGAAACATGAATTCCCTGACAGTGAGAGCTAGTTCATTTGGAATTCTTACTTTGTACTGTTCCAGCCATCAAGAACTAGAAAACATAGTAACCGAGCATTGTTCTCTCATGAATTTTAATCCATGGCCTTACAAACTACTGACACTAAAATAAATGTAAGGCTACACTAGCAGAAATAACAAAACTCTGAAGGAATTCTGTTTAGATCCTCACATTCTTTTTATATGATAAATGAATTTAAAAAGGAGTCATCTGGCTGGGCTCTCTCACTTGAGAAACAGAGGGCAAGTAGGCCGTGTTAATTTGCTAAATTCTAGAGTAAACGTTCTATTCATCCAAATATGCAATAGCATAATTGTACAGTTGAAAAACTAGATTAAAAAACGCTTGCTTCCATATAAGTTGCCCGAGGATCATTAAAACCTCATGGTACTGAGTCATGCACAAAATGTGAAGCCTCACTGTAAATCCAAGGGAAATTGCCATTCTGGGGCCATCTGGCATGACTTTCAGCTCTAGCTGAGTCATCTCACTGAAACTCATTGCTGACTGCTCATGGCTTCAGAAATCCCCAAATCACTGTATTACATTTTCTGAATTTTTTGTTGTTGTTGTTTTGGTTTTTTTAAGTTAGGCAAGGACAAAAGTAAGAACCCTAACCTGGAAAATAATCAACCATGTGTGTATGTCTGAAGAGTAATGTGGAGAACTGTGCTGCTGCTGAGAGAGCTGTGTCAAAACTTGTGATGCATCTCCAACAAGGAAAGTGAGGTGTAATAGTGAATGTATTTGCTTTTCTTATTTCCTTGGGCCACTGTAGTTTTCAGTCTGACAAGACTAGGGTTCAGGGGCTTGTGAGGATTCTCCTCCTGGCTAACAGCAGAGTGTGGATTCCATTCCTTGTCCTGGGGAAGCTGGTACTGTGCCAGTGGAGCTGACTCTCCTCACATTCACCACTTTACCCCTGCTTTAGTTTTAACCTCCATCTGTTTCAGTGCCCAAACACTTATGGGACTACAAGGAAGGAAGCTGGGACAAAAGAGGTGACCGGGAGAGGGGAAGATTAAAACAATTCCTCTGAGCAGCACTCATCTTCATTGGTTTCAAGCACTCACAGAAATACAATGTGACTGACAATTTCAATAAGTGAAATTGGAAAGAGAATTTAGGGCTAGCTGAGACTGCTGTCAAATTATACTGCTTGCAGAATTGAAGAATTAAGAATACTGACAATAAATCAGTGTCAGTCTTTGAGGCCAACATTTGTCTTATTGAAAAATAGATTGAGTTTGCCCACTTGTCTGCAACTCTGTCAGTATAGTCAGCTGCCCTCTTGTAGGTGTAAAAATTCTGACAAAGTCCACCTGCATGTTGTGTCACACAAACTGTAACAGTGTTTGAAGAGAGCACATGCAGGGAAATAGGTTATGATAATCACATAAAGTGTGCTGGATGTCCCTTCTCCTTGCCGTGCTCTCCCATCTTTGGCATGCCACTCAATCATTTTCTGACCCCCCTGTTCAAAATGCATTGCTGGAATAGCATTGCCCTATTCTGCCTCTGCACTGCCTCAGACAAAATCCTGCCCCCAGTGAATGCTGCCAGCCAGACTTCTCCTCCTGCCATCCTCTGGAGGTGCTCAATGTTGCTGTCACACTCACCAGCCGCTGTTGACTGCAGAGAATGCCAGGAGGCGGCAGCTGCCGATAGCCTGGCTTATCCATCACTCTCCAGAGCTGAGACACTACAGACCTTGCAGTGTCTCGGCTGTGCACCAGGTCCTCTGCAGCTGGCTGTCACATCTCATTCCTGCAGTCTCCTGTTCCTTGTCTCCCTTCACCACAGCATATCCCTTTGTCCTCTGAAATGCCACCTGCAGAACAATCTTTCCTTTCTCCCTAGTTTCATCTCTTTTTTTTTTTGAATCTGTACTTTTGTTTCTTTACCAGGTGAAGCAGTTTTTGAACTTTTGGTTTGCCCCACCTCAGCTTTCTCTCCTGATTATCTCTCTCTGTATCCCCGTGGTGCTGTCTTCAGTCTCCCCCACCCCTAACCACTGTCTCCTTCAGCTTTCTCCTTGCTTCTTTTGTTTATTTCCATAAGCACTGCCCTAACAACTTGTTCCTGCAGCTCGCAGTCCTCTTGCAAACAAATTTGCATCGCTTCATGTTTCCTGCATCGTTTTTTGCTGCTCATGCCCTCAGAATTTTATCTATTCGAATTTAATTGAATGTTTGTTTGACACACTTCGCATGCTATGCCCATCAGCAAGCCTTTCCAGTGTTTCATAAAGGATGAATATGCAGGTCCCTTGAGGATTCTCCTGCTCTGTGACACACATAGCACTGCATTACTACCTTTATCTGCCAGAGCTTCCCCAAGACTTTGGTTCTTTTTTCCTTCTCCATGGATCTCCATCTTCAGTATCCTTGCACTGTGAAAATCCAAGGAAAGCATTATATTTCTCCTAGGAAAGTTAGCCAGCCTCCAAAATATAGGGAAACATCAGATACTGATGTAGATGATGATCAGATAATGGGAATCCAAATCTTCTTATATATGTCAGAATATATGTATAGAACCCTGATGATCTATTCTTTATTCTCTAAAGAGCAGAGTGATACACTGATACATAGAGACCATTATGGAGCTAAAGAGAATAATGTGCCCCATTTGGGGATCATAGTAAATTATAAAATATGGCAAATGTAACCCTACCTCTCCCAATTTAGTTCGGATAGATGTAAAATACTGGAATTGCTTGGACAGTAAATAGGAATTGTATTATGTGCATCATGGAAGAAAGCATTGATTCTGTCACTGTAGGGAAAAATTGCTGCACATGGTGCCCCTTTACCATTAGAATAGGTTGTTTACTGACTGGGCCACTCCCCTGGGACATTTAGGAACATGTAGGTATCCTCCTTGGCCTTTAATTACCTAGGAGCCTTACCCTGTCAGGTGCTAACTACATTGTGCTTCCACTGAAGTCAATAAATATTATAAAAGATACCCTATTAAGTCACTTGTTTTGTGCAATTACTTTAATGGTTTAAAATCTAATTTTATCAGACTTCTTTCTTATATTTTCTGCTAATCCTATACATAAGGAACTTTCTTTGTGGAATTTATCTGTATTTTCTCTTTCCAATAATGAAACAAATACACAACGTTTATAAAGAATGTTTTTTTTACTAACAGTGCAGGTTTTCCCAGCCCATGTTGATCTCTGTCTTATCCACAGACTTCTTCATTCTGCCTTGAAGGGTAATGTGAGCCAGATCTGTTGGGACAGAGCTCCATGCAAAGCAGTTTGGCAGAGGCACATTCCCATTCTGGGTGTGGACCACCATCAGCAAAATCCGTAGCAATATATTGGTGACGATGCAAAGACAAGCAGTATCGCATGGATAGGAAAAGCTAGCAAAGTTCATTCTGGGTCATCAAATCCCAACCCTCCCTGTTGCCAAATCCTACCGCTTCTTCCCTAAAATGTTCAACTTTCAGCTTGAAAGTCATTATATTTTCCTCTGTTTCTACCAGAGGACTTTTTCAGACTCTCTTGTGGCTTAGGTATGCCCAAGTTCACACCCTTTTATCCTTATGTAAAGGCATTCTTTGACCTTGAAGTATTTCTGCCTCTCTTAGTGCTCTCCCTTTATTTATAGAAAGGCTGTAATTTTCAAACTTTACTGCTGTTTTCTTAGAAGAAGCAGATGTGTATTTACATGGCACTCCTCCAGTGGTGCGGGCTGTATATTCCCTGCCTCAAAACTGCTGTCCCCCAAACACAGGGGAGGTTTCAGGTGAGACCTCTCTGTGGCTTTTCTTAAAGCATTTAAACATCCCTCTTAGTGTTTCCTAGAGCCTAAGGTTGTATTTGCTTTATTCAGATCTGAACAGTAGACATTGTTCTTATTCATCCCATGACTGGATAAGCAACACAGTTTTTTGCTGTTATTTCCAGCTGATGAGTTTCTATCCTCTACTTGAATTTCCCGTTATTTGTCCCTATGATTGGGACCTTGGACTGCTCAGTATTCTATATTTCTTATCATGACCACTCCTATAGGCCTAAATGGCATCCAGCTTGAGAAGCGTGGTGTTTTAACTCACCCCTTGGTAGACAGGGCATCCCAGCATCACATTAGCATTAGCACTCACTAATATTTGACCAGGGTCAAAAGTGAACGATGTGACTTGTCCCCAGGGCTGATCTTTGAACAGCTCTATTAATTATCCCCACTCAGCCCAATAGTTCCATTTACTGCAACTCCTTGTCCTCTTCCCCCAAAGGCCTCCTTCCCACTTAACACTCCTTCAGCATCTCCCAGTCTTTCCTGGCCTGATGATCAGTGTGGTTGGCACCACATGGTCACTTGGTCATGTCACATGTAACATGGGAGTTACATTTACCCTTATCTGAAAATATCAATTCTTTCCGTGTACAGGGGCAGCAGTCTGCACTGGTGGCAGATCTATCTGCCTTTGGTGCTCTCTTGTGCTTAACAAGGTGTTTTAAAAATATTATTCCTCTCAGTATTTGATCTAAGTGCCACATGCCACTGAAATCAGGCAGACAACTCTAGCAGATCAAAAGTAACAAGCAATGATTTAAAAACCTTGTTTTGAAGCTGCTGATTAAAGTGCCAGTTCTCACAGAATGTAGCTGTAGGAGCTGTCCTCTCCTCTGATGTGCCTGCTTTGCTGAGTGTTTTGCTCCTGTCTCATTTATGTCCATTTCCTTTTCTATATCCTTAATTCCCAAGGTATTGCTGCCCTCAGGTGTGTGCTCAAAGTCCTCCACATAGTAACCTACCTGTCAGCATGCTGCCACCACAGAGACCCCTCCTAAATTCTTTCTTCATCCTCCTCGTTTGTACCTTTGACTGAGGACCTGTTCTTTAAAATAGATTCTATTTTCCACTTGCTTTCTTAACTTTGGTCTTTTCTCACCTTAATGCTACACACCTTGACCTGAAAGACGAGGTTTAATTCAAACTGAGTTTGGTTTCACTTTCTCCAAAAGGATCTAAGATGACCCAAGAGCCCAGCAGCTCTCCCAGTTACATCCCATTATCAATCCTAAATCCACCTCTGGGACCTCAATTCACCCTTGCCAGAAGGACAGCAGACAATTTCTGCTTAATTTAAGTTCCACTTTAATATTTTTTCTTCCAGTTTAGTGCTTAAGTGGTACTAAAGTCATGCATAGACCTTGCTAGCTAATCTTTACCTTAGATTTATAATCACTTGCAAACAGCAAATCCCCCATTCTTAGCAAAGCAGTTGAAGAAGATGAGTACTTCATTTTAAAAGCATAACAAACGGAATAATGTCTGGGTTTTATTTTCCCTGCCTGACAGTCAGACATGGATCTAAATACTGTAGTTCTAATAGCCAGCTCAGAGAAATGGCCACAGTAATTTGTCTACATGTGGTTGTGTAGGTTTTTTTCTATGGCAGTTAGAAAGTTTCCAGTTGGGTTTTGGATTGGAAAAGATCCCAATTACAGACTTCAGGTTGTGTGGTGAAAAAAAAAGCTCCTACAGTGAGGATGAA
The DNA here is from genome assembly GCF_001522545.3 of Parus major. Classification (NCBI taxonomy): domain Eukaryota; kingdom Metazoa; phylum Chordata; class Aves; order Passeriformes; family Paridae; genus Parus; species Parus major. The sequence goes on along the minus strand of NC_031768.1, from coordinate 67,811,046 downwards.
ATTATTTCACCATAGAAGGAAGACTCTTTTTACCTCTACTCTGTAGCTGTTCAGTAGCCAACCAAATTAATTTTCAAATGCTGTAAAGAAAGTTAAGTCTTGAACAGAAATGTTAAAAGACATGTATTTGGAGTGCAATTTTAAATTTTGTTTGGTATTTGGGTTTGGTTTTTTGTTTATTTGTTTGTTAGGTGGGGTTCCTATGTTGTTGGCTTTGTCTGTTTGCTTGTTTTTAATTATTTGACTGTGATATTCTAAAACTTTAGTTGAAGTCCTGGCAGGGCTAAGGAAGAATGAGAGAGAGAATAAGAAGTTAACACTAAACACAGTTTCCTGAGAACTTAAATGTAATTTAACAGTTTTGTTGGACATTCTTGTTGGTTCCTACCATTTTTTAAATCACTTTGTGCACCACCAGTCGCAGTTGAACATCCACTTAAACAAAAACACCTGTCCAGAGAAGCACAGACCCGAGCATCTTTCCCACCAGAAGGCAGAGCTGTTCAGCAATAAGGGCAATGTCACTTTTCTTATGTTTGGTAGTGATTTGACTTTCAGGAACAGAGTGGTTTTCAGGTTTAAACAGTGGACACAGCACAAATACCACCTTGGGTGTGAGTCACTTAACTCTTTTTCTTTTCCCAGCAAATCAAGTTATGTTAATTGTCTAACATAAATTATTAGAGAAAAATGTGTCACGTCAAAAGCAACAGCCCAGGAGAAATGAGGCTGCTGCAGCTCCATGTCCTGAGTCCGGCCAAGAAAATGTGTTCCCTGTAGGCAAACTGATACAGACCAGACATGCAGCACACCCGTGTGTATATGCAGGTTAGGGTTAGGTTGTTGTTGTATCATGTAAATACATATATATACATGGCCAAAAAGTTAGGCCTGCCCTTGAGAATTACAGAAGTCTCCGGGCACGTTGCACACATCTGGTTTTGCCATGACAAGAAGTAGCCGAGGTCCAGTGGACGTTGATCATCCTCACGATTTAAACAAACGATTTCAGGAAAACTCCTTTCAGGGAGATTAGAGCGTCTGGGGAGGCTGGGGGACACCCGGGAGTGGGGGGACACCCCTCACGGCCCGCGGGCGAGCCGGCGGCCGGTGTCGCAGCCTGGAGCGAGCCGCTGGCAGGCAGCGCCC